>NC_091130.1:11839391-11856891 GCF_040183065.1 Periplaneta americana
TGGACCAATTTTATTTCTGATTGTAATTAGTCATATAAATGGTAATGTACGTACTAAAGTATTCCTATACGCTGATGTTTAGTTATAAAGTTCCTTAATTTTTATCTGACACTTATTTTGCATAACTGAGTCCCTACATAACAAAACTTTCCAATCCATCACTCTTTATGGAGATTACAGTGAGTTCTAAAGATATTCAGCATTTAAGTTACAATCATAACATATCAGAACTCTTGTTCCCCCAGTTGTTCGATGACTGTGTGTGATACACAACAGAATTAATTTGTCACTCTGTCAATGTATACTTATTTCCGAGTTCGTACAAAATATTTTTACGACAATTGCTAAACATGAGACCACAGTACCACAGCATTTATTACCGGGGTCAATTTTTGCATAGCATTAGAATACGAAGCCAGATGAGAATATGAATAATGTAGTATTAGAAAACATTTGGTCTGTAATTTATTTACATATTTATAATTTGATTTGTCGGTCTTTTTGCTCCGTAAGAGTGCTGTAGGCCCTTCTGAGTTCACGAAAAATGCTACAAACCGAAAGACACTATAATGGAGATACTATAAAATTGCTTGTCTAAATAAGTTTTGGAAGTTTAGAGAAATTCCTTTCAAGATATATTAATAACATTAAAATATTAGCGTCCTATATTAACTGCAATCATGGGCGTCGGCAGAATTGCTTCTAAGGGGGTGGAGATAGTACACAAAAAGTACACTACTGAGTGTTCAGTTCAAAGTGTGTCATGGCTCGCTGTATACCGTCATGTAGCTAGTCGATGAGCCTAGAGAATTCAATCTTCCTACACTTCCGCAGAGGTGTATTACCTATTTGCCAGAGAAGTTGCCTAGCATGTAGGGCATTCATTCTGAAGAGTACATACTGATACGTACGGTAATGCCTGTAGTGGAAAGAATGTGAACTGTTTGGAATCACGTACTGAGTTTTTTTCTTACTGTCGATATAAGGGGGGAGGGTTAAGACGATTCTATACTTACGTATTTGTTGACATTAACTTCGACGGTCAACATGGACACGGAGCATTTGATTTGTGTTGTGGAATGTTGCCGTACCCAACCAATGATAACAAACACCCTACGTACGACTTGCCCGCGCAAAACACAGTTCGATAGAGGTTATGGTAGCACACAGACCGTACAGACCGCCATCTGTTGCTACGACGTTCAAGTTATACCGTACACGTTCTCAAGTTCAGATTGAACGCCTTGATTTATAGGCAACTTCTCTGATATAAAAGCTGAAACTCGCTTCAAATCGCTGACTCACAACAGTGACGTCATGACATATTTTGAAATGAACACCCAGTATATCCAAGATCAGTAATTTAAGGTTAGAGCATTTGAATTTTTCACACTAAATATTAGCACATTGGCTGACGGCTCAAGGTCAAGCAATGGACTGCATTTGGCACGTATGCTTACCACATTTCTGGACCATTCTCCTCAACTGAAGTCAGCTGGGACAGCCGGAATTACCAGTGCTTCAGTTCACAGTTTTCAGTTCAGTGTCTCGTGCGTGGTTTGTACTTTTCTACGTTTGTACGTGACCTTGATTCTCCAGTTCGAAATGCACAGATAATAACTGTTTCAACTCTACAACTACAAAATGAATCCGGGAATACTAAAACATTCTAAGTCATCCAACCTTGTTTTTTGGAAAACTAAAAAAAAAAAAAAAAAAAAAAAAACGGTTTCTTTACTTTCAGGGTTTGTTTAAAAATATGAAACAAAAATACATTTTAATATATCACCTATACTTGAGCTAAATCATGACCAAAATCATTTTTTTCTTCTATAGACGTTAAAAAATTGAAATTAGGGTGCCTGACTTAGAACCTTTTAGTTTACTTTCAGGAAAATTAATAAGAAATTGAAAAATTGTTAATGAAATATTTATTTTGTATAAACTGTTTTGTGTACGAACAAAAGTGTCAACTAAAACTCACATTTCAACAAAATGTATCAGAAAAAAATAAAATTGGGGTATGTGACTTAGAACTTTTTAGTTTACTTTCAGGAAAATTAATAAGAAATTGAAAAATTGTTAATGAAATATTTATTTTGTATAAACTGTTTTGTGTACGAACAAAAGTGTCAACTAAAACTCACATTTTAACAAAATGTATCAGAAAAAAATAAAATTGGGGTGTGTGATTTAGAACCTTTTAGTTTACTTTTAGTAAAATTAATAAGAAATTGAAAAATTGTTACTGAAATATTTATTTTGTATAAACTGTTTTGTGTACGAACAAAAGTGTCAACTAAAACTCACATTTTAACAAAATGTATCAGAAAAAAATAAAATTGGGGTATGTAACTTAGAACCTTTTAGTTAACTTTTAGGAAAATTAATAAGAAATTGAAAAAAATGCTAATGGAATATTTATTTTGTCTAAACTATTTTGTGTACAAACAATAGTGTGAACTAAAACTCACGTTTTAACAAGACGTACTGGATAAAAACGTATTTTAGGTCAATTTTTATTATTTTAATGAACTTCTTGCTCCTCCGCATCACTATCCACGCCTCCAGTAGGCCAGGTTAACAACTCTTCATAAAAGTCCGTGTACCCTAGAGGTACATATGTATGTATGTATGTATGTATGTATGTATGTATGTATGTATGTATGTATGTATGTATGTATGTATGTATGTATGTATGTATGTATGTATGTATGTATGTATGTATGTATTTATTCACACTGCAATGGGTATATACCCGGTGGCAGTGGTAACTAATTACACTCAATAATGGCAATAATAAACTTATTAATTAAAAATACAATTAATAATAATATTAATAATTAATACTAACAACAATTTATAAAAATAAAAAAAAAAAAAAAAAAAAAAATAATAATAATAATAATAATAATAATAATAATACCAGGGAATATCCAAAATTAAATGAAACGATCACTTAAAATAACATTTGAAATAAATCTAATTTGTATCTTAAAACTAAGATCGAACTAAAACCCACGAGTATGATATGTTCATATCTGCACAAGTACCTTTCAGCACTACACTCATTTCGCTGTCAACTCACTCACTGCACTGGAACTACGACACATTTCACTAATTCTATTCTGATTTCACGAACACTTCAAAAACATTTCACTGTTCAAATACTTTGCACTGTCACTATAAACTATAAAGCTTCACTGACAGGAACACGTTGCACTTACACAGCACACTTCACTGACACGACATACTTCTTCACTGATACAACACACTTCACTGACACAACATAATTCTTCACTGATACAACACTTCAATAACAACATATCATTTACACCCTTTAAATACTGTGTATAATATACTACCGTCTATTAGTAAGGTCCTTAAGCCTATTTTTAAATACATTTTTTGTTACTGGTAAAGCCTTTAGTAAGTCTGCAGGTAAAGCATTCCAGTCCCTGATAGTACGATTGAGAAAAGAAAACTTTCCAGTGTCCGTCCTCTGCCTTCTTTCCCTCAATTTATATGAATGCTCGTTCCTTGGCAATAGTGATCTAATGTCTTGTACTTTTTGGGGTTTTAAATACCTTACTACAATTAAACAACCTTTTTGCCATTCAGATTTGAGTTTTAATCGATTCAATCCTACGAATTGGACATGTATTATATTTGAATTCGATTTCTCCTGCTAATGATGAAATTCGTCTTAAATTATTGAAGAAGCCATGGGCTCCAAGTCAAGTATACAATTTTGAAAATGACGCGGACGCGACGAAACGGGCATTTCGTTCTGAATGGCTGACAGTATATCCATTGTGAGCTTATTCAGCTATTGCTAAAGGGCATATTTATCGAGTGTGTGTTGTTTCGACTTCCGGCTCGGACAATTTATTGTCCCCTCTTGCCTTAAACATCATGTTTTACGAAGTTGCACAAGCTCATGCGGAAAATCAGTGGCATCGTGGTGTGATTGCGTCTTCCAAAAGTTTTCGTAATGTTATGGACAGAAAGCAAGTCAGTGTTCACGAAGCTTTGCATTCTACATATCCTAAGGAAGTTGAAGAGAACAGGGTAAAGCTTCGTTCAATTGTTTCAACAATTCTGTTTTGCGGGAAGCATGATATTCTTCTTTGTGGGGAAGGGGATGAGGGCTCTGTTTTTACTGATCCTTTGCATTTTAGAATGGAATCCACAGACAAAGTTTTAAAGGAACATTTTTTGGAATCGGGAGAAAAAAAAACTGCTTGTACATATCACATCAGATCCAAAATGAATTAATTGAAACTTGTGCTAATACAGTAGAACTTGGTTGTAACGATATCCAAGGGACCTTGAAAATTATGTTGTTATAAACGAGTGTCGTAGTAACCGAGATTCACATTATCAGTCTAGTGAGGTGGAAAATGAAAAATAATAAACATAATTAGGCTTATTTTAGATTTATGTATTCACTTTTAAGCATACCATGAACACAATAAAATACATGTACAATTATAAATACAGTATTCTGTATTAAAACAGTTCGTTCATTACTCACCAAACTTAATTACTGAGGAGTGAAGTAATCAGTCATTTTACTCTGTTGCCTCCTACTTGCCCAATATACACTTTGTAAATTAAATTCTATGTTCATTATTTCAGTTGCAATTTCACTGCATCTTCTCTTAGCTTCATACTCCCTCCTCTAGCTTCATAGAAATGTTCACAATTCTAATGGCTTCTAAAGTGTCACTCACTTCTTTTAGTGGCCATACTGCGTTAAAATGCGTGCACTTAGTGAAAACTTCCTGTCGAAACTGACCGCATGCTGGTACCATTAATACCGCATGAATTCGGGCAGGTTAAAATGGGATGGGGAATGTGCCTGCGTTCCAGAGGTCTATGATAGAAGGGAACAGTAAAGGATTTTTCATACGATGAAAGAGTAATGGAACGGAGAAAAATTCCATTACTCTTTCATCGTATGATGACGCAGAATATCTGCATGGAAATATCATATGTACTTCGGTACATTGAAATAATATAGTAAAGGATTTGCCAAATTTCAGCAAAATATTTCTTAAAATACTATGGTTCTTAGAAAATTATATTCCAAACTGAGGTTGAAAATGACGTTATATGCGAGATAGACGCATATACGTTTGTCGTATTAAACAAGGTAGGAAAGGGGAATTAGTTTGGACCACAGAATATTTGACGTTATAGGCGAGGTTTCGCACAAAACGAGGTCGCCAAAACCAAGCTCTACTGTATACTAAAAATAATTAAATATGTAAAAAATTCATCTTTTTTCTCGGCATTGGCTGATGAGAACTGCTGATATCAGCGGTACAGAGCAATTGGACGGAGTTACGTAATAAGAGAACAAGCGCCAAAAACCTATTTCTAGATATTGGCCATTGAAATAAATCTGTTTCTCTTTACAAAACATTTTATGCTAGAAGTATTATAGCATTCATACTATTCCAAAAAATAACACAAATAATATCAAAAAAGGCTAACTGATTTTTGATAAGAGACCAGTAGTTGAATTAATATTTCAAAGTAAAATAAATAAATGCATTTTATGCAATAAGCGAATTTTTGCTTATAAATAGCAGAAAATTTCAGATATAGCATTCTTGATTTTTTCAGAATTAAATTAGCCTGCCAGGTGCAAATATCTCATTTTTTTCAAATTGTCAGTTGGTCTATTTTTGTGTAATTCCGTGTTCGCTATTTGCGCTGTGAATGTGATCAAGAAAAGAAGAAACTCATAATAATAATAATAATAATAATAATAATAATAATAATAATAATAATAATAATAATAGTTAATTTATTTAACCTGGTAGAGATAAGGCAATCAGGTCTTTTCTTCCCCTTGTGTGGAATTCTTAAAAATCGAGATTCAAAATCGATTTCAGAAATCATTGTCCTGTTTTTGGAAAACTGTAATTTGCATTTAAAGAAGCTAGTTGGACATGGGACCGTGCTGCAATGGCTGGGCATATTAGTTGAGTTAAGTAACTAAATTAATGATAAATATCTTATGGCGCTGTTTTTTTCACTGTGCTAGCCACATACTTAATCCGGTCATCAATGATCTTAACGGGTTAGGTACAGCTTACAGCAGTAAAATTTTGGAAATATTCAACATTTTTTTCCTCCACTACTGTATCTTGTACAATAATGAAAATTAATATATATTTAAAATACTGTCTTTCTTTCTGTCTTTCTTTCATTCTTTCTTTCTCCCTTCCTTCCTTTCTTTCTTTCTTTCTTTCTTTCTTTCTTTCTTTCTTTCTTTCTTTCATTCACTCATTCATTCATTCCTTCTTTCTTTCTTTCTTATTTTCTTTCTTTCATTCACTCATTCATTCATTCATTCATTCATTCATTCATTCCTTCTTTCTTTCTTTCTTTCTTTCTTTCTTTCTTTCTATCTTTCTTTCTTTCATTCATTCCTTCCTTTCCTTCCTGCCTTTCTTTCTTTCTTCCTTTATTTCTTTCGTTCGTTCTTTCTTTCTTTCTTTCATCTCTCTTTCTTTCGTTCTTTCTTTCTTTCATTCACTCATTCATTCATTCCTTCTTTCTTTCATTTTTTTCTTTCTTTCTTTCTTTCTTTCTTTCTTTCTTTCTTTCGTTCTTTCTTTCTTTCTTTCATTCTTTCGTTCTTTCTTTCTTTCTTTCTTTCATTCACTCATTCATTCATTCCTTCTTTCTTTCTTTCATTCACTCATTCATTCATTCCTTCTTTCTTTCTTTTTTTCTTTCTTTCTTTCATTCTTTCTTTCTTTCTTTCGTTCTTTCTTTCTTTCTTTCTTTCATTCACTCATTCATTCATTCCTTCTTTCTTTTTTCTTTCTTTCTTTCGTTCTTTCTTTCTTTCATTCACTCATTCATTCATTCCTTCTTACTTTCTTTCTTTTTTTCTTTCATTCCTTCCTTCCTCTCCTTCCTTCCTTTCCTTCCTGCCTTTCTTTCTTTCTTTCGTTCTTTCTTTCTTTCTTTCTTTCTTTCATTCCTTCTTCCTTTCTTTCTTTCATTCTTTCTTCCTTTCTTTCGTTCTTTCTTTCTTTCTTTCTTTCTTTCTTTCTTTCTTTCTTTCTTTCTTTCTTTCTTTCATTCACTCATTCATTCATTCATTCATTCATTCATTCCTTCTTTCTTTCATTCCTTCTTTCCTCTCCTTCCTTCCTTTCTTTCTTCCTTCCTTTCTTTCTTTCTTTCTTTCATTCATTCATTATTTTTTCTTTCTTTCTTTCTTTCTTTCTTTCTTTCATTAATTCATTTATTCATTCATTCATTCTTTCTTTCTTTATTTCATTCATTCATTCATTCATTCATTCATTCATTCATTCATTCTTTCGTTCTTGCTTTCTTTTTTCATTCTTTCTTTCGTTCTTTCTTTCTTTCTTTCATTCACTCATTCATTCATTCCTTCTTTGTTTGTTTCTTTCTTTCGTTCGTTCTTTCTTTATTTCTTTCATTCATTCACTCATTCATTTATTCATCCATTCCTTCTTTCTTTCTTTTTTTCCTTCTTCCTTTGTTTCTTTCATTCCTTCCTTCCTTCCTTTCCTTCCTGCCTTTCTTTCTTTCTTTCTTTCTTTCTTTCTTTCATTCATTCATTCATTCATTCATTCTTTCTTTCTTTTTTCTTTCTTTCTATCTTTCTACCGTTATTAATTTTATTTTTCAACGCAGTCCTCAAGTTCAATTTTTTATCATTACTGTTGCAGTTGCAGTGTGATAACGTCCGTTTCGTAAGCAAACAACTTAACGTTATCTGGCAAGAAATCATGCCGTCATAGTTGATAACATTGTATTACATTAGTTACGTAACAATCAGGTGTCGTAAATATTTCTTAGCCAGATTACTTTTACACTTTCTCTTAATAACGTGTCAAACAACTGTGTTGTACTGCATGCCTTATCTCTTTCGCACTCCACGCCACCTCCCCTCCACACCCCCTCCACACGTGTTCTTCTGGACATTCAGGTCTTGTGATGAATCACAGAACTTGAACTAGCACATCCAAGTCTGAACTCTGGACGATCATGTTGGCACTTGTTTTTATTTATTCAGTGTATCTAGATTATCTAGATCTTGCACAACAGCGTGAAACACTAGTAGACAGAGTGGCTGTTGTAGTCTAGAATTCTAGACTGAGTTAAAAGCCTACTGCATAATATATTGCAAATGCACTCACATCTCGTCTGATTGAATTTCATGGTCGGTGTATATATATTATGTTCCAGAAGTATGAGGCCGAAGTAAATCTCCATTCCTTTCCAAAATAGAGTTAGCGATGTGGTACAGCATAACATAAACTCAGGTTTCCGGGCATAAGATAATCGGCTAATGATAGTATATTGTAACTTACTTACTTACTGGCTTTTAAGGAACCCGGAGGTTCATTGCCGCCCTCACATAAGCCCGCCATTGGTCCCTATCCTGAGCCAGATTAATCCAGTCTCTATCATCATATCCCACCTCCCTCAAATCCATTTTAATATTATCTTCCCATCTACGTCTCGGCCTCCCTAAAGGTCTTTTTCCCTCCGGCCTCCCAACTAACACTCTATATGCATTTCTGGATTCGCCCATACGTGCTTCATGCCCTGCCCATCTCAAACGTCTGGATTTAATGTTTCTAATTATGTCAGGTGAAGAATACAATGCGTTCAGTTCTGCGTTGTGTAACTTTCTCCATTCTCCTGTAACTTCATCCCTCTTAGCCCCAAATATTTTCCTAAGCACCTTATTCTCAAACACCCTTAACCTATGTTCCTCTCTCAAAGTGAGAGTCCAAGTTTCACAACCATTAAGAACAACCGGTAATATAACTGTTTTATAAATTCTAACATTCAGATTTTTTTGACAGCAGACTGGACGACAAAAGCTTCTCAACCGAATAATAACTGGCATTTGCCATATTTATTCTGTGTTTAATTTCCTCCCGAGTATCATTTATATTTGTTACTGTTGCTCCAAGATATTTGAACTTCTCCACCTCTTCAAAAGATAAATTTTCAATTTTTATATTTATATTTTTATTTTTATATTTCCATTTCGTACAATATTCTCGTCACGAGACATAATCCTAACTCCATTGTCACAGTATATTGTACTAGTAGCAAATAAAGGAATTTTCTCTTATCGCAATTGTAATCAGTGTGTCCTTGATCTCATCTTCACAATGATAACACAATCGAAACACAAAGATCACTTAGCAGTCTGCGTCCAATTTTCTCGATCATATGAATCTCTATTCGTTTATCAGCTGCAGAAGATATAAATAACTAGGGAAATCAACAACTTCAGTGCAAGATTGGCAGCGGAATATAGAAGAAGTTGAGCTGCTGTTAAGCATTTTAAGTATTTTCAATAGCGTAATAGAACTACGTTGGATTTGGAGAAAAAACGTTGTAAGAACGCTTAGGTATAATGCGATTGTGATCAGAAATTGCAGTTTTTAGGGTAATTTGTAATTTCTTTAAAAAAAAAAGAGAGAGATTACGTTTTAGATATGAGGAATGTTGAAAACATGTATTTTCGCAAAAAAATCTAAACAGATATATTGAGGAGCTAACTTTCAAAACCTGTCATGTCACATTTCAGAAAATGCTACAAATATGTGTCTCTGTAATAATCGAATATTCTTTCGTGAAATTTGGTAAGAACCTATAAAAAAAAAAAAAAAAAAAAAAAAAAATTGTCTTTAATATTTCACCACAGAAAATATTTTGTTCATTGCAGAGAAGTAAGTTTTTGACATCTGAAGAGCATTTTCTGAAAATGAACATGTCATGTTTTGAAAGTTTGCTCATCATATTATACAATCACAATATCTGCATTGCTATAGATTTCGTATAATGATGAAGTACAGAAAGACAACACTGTAGTGTGAGTTCATGTTGTCATCATCTAAAATTCTTTTCAGGGTCGCAGATATCTGTCAGTAGCAGCAAGATCTACTTAGTCTTGAAGGTTTAGATCTCGTAAGTGACCATGGCAACAACCGAAACACCAATATCTCCACCATGGGTTGACAAGAAACGATTGGAATTGTGGCTACGGGAATACCACGGCCAAGTAACAGTGACGGACGTGGATGTAGAGGTTTCTACGGCCAAAGGAGAGAACTACCTGAGCAGTATTCAGCGCTTAAAAGTGACTACTGAGGGGGGTGGCGTATACCGTCTTCTCGTCAAAATCTGCCTGGAAGAGGGGGCGAGTGGTGAAGTCATGAAGAACAGCAGCATCTATAGGAGAGAAATGGTCATATACAGAGACATTCTACCCAAAATGCATGCTCTTCTACAGGAGGCATTACCAGGTAAACAACCTTCTCTTCGTTTCCCGCCAAGTTAGTCATGTTCTGGTTTCAAGGATTCTAAAACAGATATTGCCGGCCGTGGAATTTAGAATTGTTATTAGAATTCTAGTGATGAATTAGAATTTTAGCATTTAAACGTAATGAAAAAGTAGGCTAAGAGCAAAAAATGTTAGTAGAAGATAAATGTTATGCCAGGTGAGGGTTTTTATTAATGAAGGGTTCAGAGCCATAGTGGGCCAAGCGCCATTTATTAAAAGTGGAGAAAGCAAGGGTTAAAGTTAAGTGAATACTATAGTTTAATGAAGATTGACGTATAATTTAGTTTTATTATGCATATTTTATACTACTTGCTATATATTTCATTAAATTGTAGTATTCAATTAATTTTAACCCCTGTTTTCTTCGTTTTTAACATATGGTGCTTGGCCCACTATTGCTCTGAACACCATAGTTTAATCAAGATTGACATATCATTTAGTTTTACTTTATATTACTTGCTATATGTTTAATTAAATTAAGGTGTTCACTTAATTTTAACCCTTGTTTTCTCCATTTTTAACATATGGCGCTTGGCCCACTATGGCTCTGAATACCATAGTTTAATGAAGATTGACACATCATTTAATTTTAATGTACATACTTTATATTACTTGCTATATGTTTCATTAAATTATGGTATTCATTTCATTTTAAATCCTGTTTTCTTCGTTTTTAACATACGGCGCTTGGCCCACTATGGTTCTGAATACCATAGTTTAATGAAGATTGACGTATCATTTAGTTTTAATGTGCATACTTTATATTACTTGCTATATGTTTAATTAAATTATGGTATTCATTTCATTTTAAATCCTGTTTTCATCGTTTTTAACATACGGCGCTTGGCCCACTATGGTTCTGAATACCATAGTTTAATGAAGATTGACGTATCATTTAGTTTTAATGTGCATACTTTATATTACTTGCTATATGTTTAATTAAATTATGGTATTCATTTCATTTTAAATCCTGTTTTCTTCGTTTTTAACATACGGCGCTTGGCCCACTATGGTTCTGAATACCATAGTTTAATGAAGATTGACGTATCATTTAGTTTTAATGTGCATACTTTATATTACTTGCTATATGTTTAATTAAATTATGGTATTCATTTCATTTTAAATCCTGTTTTCTTCGTTTTTAACATACGGCGCTTGGCCCACTATGGTTCTGAATACCATAGTTCAATGAAGATTGACGTATCATTTAGTTTTAATGTGCATACTTTATATTACTTGCTATATGTTTCATTAAATTATGGTATTCATTTCATTTTAAATCCTGTTTTCTTCGTTTTTAACATATGGCGTTTGGCCCACTATGGTTCTGGATACCATAGTTTAATGAAGATTGACGTATCATTTAGTTTTAATGTGCATACTTTATATTACTTGCTATATGTTTCATTAAATTATGGTATTCATTTCATTTTAAATCCTGTTTTCTTCGCTTTTAACATATGGCGCTTGGCCCACTATGGTTCTGAATACCATAGTTTAATGAAGATTGACGTATCATTTAGTTTTAATGTGCATACTTTACATTACTTGCTATATGTTTCATTTTAAACCTTGTTTTCTTCGTTTTTAACATATGGTGCTTGGCCTACTATGGTTCGGAACCCTTCAATTAGGCTATGTAGAAATTGAAATAACTCTGTATGTCATTATTTAGTTCATAATTCATTGTATGGTAGTGTTTAATTCACAACCAGGGTTGCCAGATGTTCTGAATTTCCCAGGATTTTTCTGGATTTTAATTATACAGTATCTTTACTCTTTACATTTTTCGAAATTTATTTATTATTTACAAGACTTAAACACTGTGTCATGCTTTTTCTCTGTATAGATAAGGCTGTAATATGTAATATGATATTATTTTTTCACAGTTTATCAATAATTCAAAGAGAAAATCATAATCTAGCAAAAATATAACAAAATTAAAATTTTAAGCCGATATAATTTGTTAAAATGCCTAAAACGAATAGATTAAGTTGTATTATAAATTTAACTATTTGAAATGTATAGTCACGTTAACATCACCACCTGTGCATGATTACTGACGAGAAAACCTGGCAACTCTGTTCACAACTCATGTATACATGTAGCATTTGTCGAGCTAATTTTTTTTGTAACCTCTTGTAAAGTGTAACTCTGTTCGTATGTATGTATACCTTTTGCTGGTTAAGTGGAAGAGAGGGCTTCAACTTTGCAACTTTAAATAAATAAATAAATAAATAAGTAAGTAAGTAAGTTAGTAAGTTAGTTAGTAAGTAAGTAAATAAGTAAATAAATAAATAAATAAATAAATAAATAAATAAATAAATAAATAAATAAATACAATTTAAATAAATTAAAAATTAAATAAATTAAATTTAAATAAATTAAATAAGTAACTAAATTAAATAAATAAATAAATAAAATAAATAAATAAATAAATAAAATAAATAAATAAAATAAATAAATAAATGAAATAAAATAAATAAATAAAATAAAATAAATAAATAAAATAAAATAAATAAATAAAATTAAATAAATTGAATTAAAATAAATAAATAAATAAATAAGTAAATAAATAGGTAAGTAAATAAGTAAGTAAATAAGTAAGCAAGTAACTAAATAAATAAATAAATAAGTAAATAAGTAAATAAATAAGTAAGTAAATAAATAAGTAAGTAACTAAGTAAGTAAATAAGTAAATAAATGAATAAGTATGTATGTAAGTAAGTAAGCATGTAAGTAAGTAAGTAAATAAGTAAATAAGTAAATAAATAAATAAGTAAATAAATAAGTAAATAAGTAAATAAGTAAATAAATAAATAAATAAATAAGTAAGTATGTAAGTAAGTAAGTAACTAAGTAAGTAAGTAAATAAGTAAATAAATAAATAAATGAGTAAATAAGTAAATAAATAAGTAAGTAAATAAATAAGTAAGTAACTAAGTAAGTAAATAAGTAAATAAATAAATAAGTATGTATGTAAGTAAGTAAGCATGTAAGTAAGTAAGTAAGTAAATAAGTAAATAAATAAATAAGTATGTAAGTAAGTAAATAACTAAGTAAGTAAGTAAATAAGTAAATAAATAAATAAATAAATAAATAAGTAAGTAAGTAAGCAAGCAAGTAAGTATGTAAGTAAGTAAGTAACTAAGTAAGTTAGTAAATAAGTAAATAAATAAATAAGTAAGCATGTAAGTAAGTAACTAAGTAAGTAAATAAGTAAATAAATAAATAAGTAAATAAATAAGTAAATAAGTAAATAAATAAATAAGTAAATAAAGAAGGAAATAAGTAAATAAATAAATAAGTAAATAAATAAGTAAATAAGTAAGTAGGTAGGTAGATTGGTAGGTAGGCAGGTAGGTAAGTAAATAAATAAGTAAATAAATAATATCTATTATTATCATTATTCTCATTATTATTATTATCATTATTCTCATTACTATTATTATTATTATTATTATTATTATTATTATTATTATTATTATTATTATTACATTATATTATCAGCGGTCTTTAAGATATATTCTTCCGTTCGAACGTAGCAGTTGGCTGAAGGATGTTCATTGTTCCTGCAGACAGCTTCGAACCCCTGGCCCCAAGATGTTACTACGCCTGCATGGACTTCCTTGTGATGGAGGATCTGACGGCTGCAGGATTCAAGATGGAGAACTTCACTGTTGGTCTGGACTTGCAGCGTTGCCTGGTCATCATGCGCACCATAGCCAGGTTTCACGCCGCGTCAGTCATTCTGCACCAACGGGATCCAGGCTGTATGAAGGACTTCCTGGTAAACTTCTTTCACGATCCCAGCATCCAAAGTACTTGGACAAGATTTTTCTCAGGTACATTTTATTTTAGTATTGGATAATGTATAAGTTATGTACTATTTTGTAATTTCTAAAAATAAAAGGCATTTCTAATATTTGCGGACAATTTGCAGAAAATTATGAATGGCTTTAAGTTATATTTCACGAGTTATTGTAGACTCGTCTCACATATTTAGCTATGTCCTACTTTAGAGCAATGTATTTGTCTGGTTTATTAATTTTCTTTAAGTAATATCTCCCGGTTCCTTTACATTTTGTTTCTGGCTGCTACTTATTTCAAGGATATAATTTCGGAAACAGTAGTTTATTTTTAAGCTATACACTACTCCGCCGATTTAGTAGAATTCGTTTGAGTCTAAAGAAAGCAGCAAAACAGTACAACGTGATCTGTTGTGACAAGAATCCAAGCTCCTACATACCGGTAAGGCATCATGTCACAAACACGTTCAAGTCTGACAAAGTAGATATTATTCAATGACTCGAAAACGGCGCAAATATTAAGGATATGCCTGGAGAGTTTAAGGTAACATTCATTCATTCAATTTATTGATTTTCTTTACTTATTCACTTATTTATTTACTTATTTATTTATTTATTTATTTATTTATTTATTTATTTATTTATTTATTAACTTTCTTATTTACGTAAGCATTTATTTATGTATGTCTTCATTCATTCATTCATTCATTCATTCATTCATTCATTTATTCACTCATTCATTCAATTTATTGATTTTATTTACTTATTCACTTATTGTATTCTTCACCTGACATAATTAGGAACATTAAATCCAGACGCATCTAGCACGTATGGGCGAATCCAGAAATGCATATAGAGGGTTAGTTGGCAGGCCGGAGGGAAAAAGACCTTTGGGGAGGCCGAGACGTAGATGGGAAGATAATATTAAAACGTATTTGAGGGAGGTGGGATATGGTGATAGAAACTGGATTAATCTTGCTCAGGATAGAGACCAATGGCGGGCTTATGTGAGGGCGGCAATGAAGCTCTGGGTTCCTTAAAAGCCAGTAAGTAAGTAAGTAAGTAAGTAAGTAAGTAAGTAAGTAAGTAAGTAAGTAAGTAAGTAAGTAAGTAGGTATTCACTTATTTATTTATTAACTTTCTTATTTACGTAAGTATTTATGTATGTATTTTATTCATTCATTCATTCATTCATTCATTCATTCATTCATTCATTCATTTATTCATTCATTGTTGTATCTTATAGGTAGATATATTCTAGGAAATAAAATTAATTTGTATTCACGTTATATCTGATTCACTTTTTTGTAATGAATCAACAATTTAACGCTGATTTTCCGTAAGTTTAGTTTTTCCGCTGAAAACGAACCTTTCCTTAGCTTATATTTGATATAGAAAGTTGAAATTTTAAGGAACTGTTTTACACGTACTGCAACAGTATTTTAATTTTAGAGATGTTACAGAAGGTAATGTAAATTACTGAAAATTGTTGAAAAAACGAATGGGGTAAAATTATTTCTCAGCAAGGAAATAAATAAAGAAAAACTACTGCTTCAGCATGACGTCAAGTTATGTCTAAGCGAGCTGTAAGATATATAACTGTCTAGCTTACACAGTTTTCGAGAAAATATTCCTTATGTAAGACATAATTTAACATGAACTGGTTTTATCTGCGAACTAATTTATCGTCCACATATGAGTTAGGGTATTACCGTATATCATTAATCATCTTAGGACAGTCTGTGAAGGTGAAAATATATGTTTGTATGTATTTATTCACACTGCAAATGGATATACATATACCCGGTGGCAATGGTAACTAATTACACTCAATAACGACAATTAATAATAAACACAATTAATAAAAATACAATTAATACTACTACTACTACTACTACTACTGCTACTACTACTACTATTACTACTACTACTACTACTACTACTACTACTAATAATAATAATAATAATAATAATAATAATAATAATAATAATATCAGGGAGCATCCTACATTAAATGATACACGATCACTTAAAATAACATTAAAAGTAATTCTAATTTGTATCTTAACCCTAAGTTCGAACTAAAACCCACGAGTATGATATGTTCATACCTGCGCAAGTACCTTTCAACATTACACTCATTTCGCTGACAACTCACTCACTGCACTGGAACTACGACACATTTCACTGATTCTATCCTGATTTCACTAACACTTCAAAAACATTCGACTCTTCAAATACTTTGCACTACCACTATAAACTATAAAGCTTCACTGACAGAAACACACACCTCACTCTTCACTGACACAACATACTTCTTCACTGATACAACACTTCAATAACAAAATATCAATTACATCCTTTAAATAGTGTGTATAATATACAGGGACATCATTTTATTTTTACTAACATTTCTAATATTAACCTGGTTATACCTTTGGATCAACGATTAAGAACCGGAAACACCGTTTTCTATCCCCTTCCACGACTAGAGTTCGATGATACTGGCGTAATATACAAACAAATCACTTTACTAGTTATAGCAGGGAAGAAAAGTAGTTCATCCATTTACGTAAACTAGGAAATATCGCGCTTTTGAGTTTGATAATTTTCATTAGGTTTTCGTTTAATCAAAACACAGTACAGTATTAAAAATAAGTGTTTTTACTCACGAACTGAGCTTTCCATTCGGACGTATTCATTATGCAGTGTATATTATACTGTCTGCAGCACATTAGCGTACACTATAGAGAATTAAGTTAAATTGAAAAATAATCATAATATGGATATTTATACACATTTTTTAAAATGGTGGCCGTTCATTTCGATACAGGCTTCAGCTCTAATGTGCATATTATCGCACTATAGATTATTGTACGTAATTCCAATTACCAGGTTCGTACTTCGTATCAGTAACTCATGTTGAAATAATTCTGTACCTACTATATAAAAGAGACCTTACGTACTGTAAATTCAATCTTCACTTCTGCCCGATCCGAAAAGATAAAATTACTCAGACATGCTATCTACTGTCCATCCAAGTGGTTACGTCGCAGAGTCGTAGAAAGGGAGGAAATCACGTGACAGTTACTTACTTAACGAGGCCCTTTTATTTAAGTTATTGTATGGGGTATAATATTACGTAGACGTCCAATTTCCAACAGAAATTTATGTTCTCAGAAAAGAGATAAAACAGCCCGGCCACTAGCATTTACAGAGAGGCGAATAGAAGCAGGTGGGGGAAACCGGGATGCGACGTAAGGAGATGGGAAATGATGCAATATTGAAAGCTATTTCGTCACTGGAAAACGCGAACATATTTTTGGAA
>NC_091130.1:11861891-11946891 GCF_040183065.1 Periplaneta americana
GTTACAAGCCTAGATATTATGTTGGTCAGTGCAACCAGCTAGAATCGAATTCAAGGCCATTCTTTTGAAGTTTGCTTGCAGACGATCTGTTTCTGCAAACGTTGGTGATTTCTCATAAATATGGATAAGCCTGTTGGCATCGTAAATTATATTTTGACTCATTAAACCTCGCAACTTACTGATATATATTTCATTTACGGAAGAACAACAGAAATCCTAGGAAAGTTGCAAGGTTTAATGAGTCAAAATACAGGGTGATTCAGTCATTTATTTCGGAAACTAGTGCATGAACATTTTCGAGAAAAAAATATTTATGACTAAACCACATGTGAACTTTCACTTGAGCTTGATTTCATCAATCATCTCTAACAGGAAGTAGCGTCAGTGGCGTATCACTTTAAAATTTCAAATGTGAGTCAGGGTCAAATAAAGTACCATTTGATAGAGCTCTTCAAAACAAACAACTTTCATAGGAAACGTTTTTATTAATTCCTAATCTTTCAATGAGAAAACGTACGAAAAAGTAATGGGTAATTCGGACCACTCGTAAGTCATTTATTTCGGAAACTAGTGCATGAAAATTTTCGTGACAAAAATATTTACAACTAAACCACATGTGAACTTTCACTTGAGCTTGATTTCACCAATCAGCCTTAACAGGAAGTAGGTTAGTGGCGTATCACTTTAAAATTTCAAATGGGAGTCGGGTCAAATAGGGTACCATTTGATAGAGCTCTTCAAAACAAACAACTTTCATAGACTGGGAAGTTTTGAAATGAAAGCCCTGTATATACACGAGCTGTGATTGAAAAGTTTTAAGACTGGGCTTGTAATTTAAAAATGGCAGTACTTACAGGCTATTCTGATGGATCTACTTCAAAGTAGTCCCTTTTTGACTGAACAAATCGACTCCACTTTTGGAAGCATTCCTGGAAATGTTATTTGTTAAAGGCGTTAAGAAAATCCTGTCCGTATTTGCCTGATGTCTTCGATTGAGTGAAATTGGTTCCGTTTCAGCGAAAATTTCAATTTTGGAAACAGATAGAAGTCGGTAGGTGCTATAGTGAGGATCACGTAAGAGCAGTTCCTAAAAGGCTAATTTGGCCTCTCTTCAGTGTTGCCAACTAATACCAGATATCACCAAAGAGGGTAAAATCACAATGCTGTGTACAATAATAATAATAATAATAATAATAATAATAATAATAATAATAATATAATATAATAATAATATAATAATAATAATAATAATAATAATAATAATAATAATAATAATAATAATAATAACACAATACTATTAACAATAACGATGTCTTGCTTATTTACTTATTGACCACATCTCATCTTTATGTTGGGAGGTGTTTTCTGTTTGGTTCAATAATTTGTGACAGAGTAGGCCTATATCATAATAGTACATTATGCAACGAGCCTATAATGAAGGTAATTAAGAAGTGAGTATAGATATTTATGAACGAGCGCAAGCGAGTTTCATAATTTTCATACGAGCTTCTTAATTACCATTATAGGCGAGTTTCATACGACTTTTTATGCTCGACCATATTTCTAACTTGATATTATTAATTTTAATTGTATCTGACCTTCAGCAATGTTCCGTATGTTGTGAGATGTGCGCAGACGCGAAAATATTGATTTTTTCCCGAGGAACAGATGTCCACATTGACCTTGCTAGGCCATAAGAACCTACAGAGATAACATTGAAATTAAATTAGTCATTGAAAAACGAGATGACAAATTGAATTTATTTGAATATTATTTACAATTAACGCTAATTATTATAGTAACAGAACATAACCTTCTGCGACAGTATTGGATTTCCAGCCTCCGTGACTTTTCGCTAATTCTCTTTCGATTGCATATCCGAGAATAATCGATACTTGCGGTTTTATAACGGTAGAAAGCTGACCTGTCATTGGCTGAACAGTTGTAACCTGAGTCGTCATTGTCTGAAAGATCTGACCTTTAATGAGTAGGTGTACTTTAATGACATGCATTAAAGGTCTGCTACCAGGTGTATAATTACTACGTTTCGGCATGGTCGAGCATAAAATATTTAACGACCCTGACATAGTAAGAGAAATTAAAGCAAGAAGAATACAGCGGCTGGGCCATTTATATAGAACAGAGGAACAATACCCAGCTAGAATGTTGATCTTTAATACTATTTATGGCAGCCGAAGAGTTGGAAGACCTCCAGTGAGGTGGTTGCAGTCTGTAGAGGATGACCTGTTGAGGAGTGGTGTGGGGGCATGGAGGAGAGCAGCAAGTGATAGGATGAGATGGAGGACAATTGTTGGGGCGGTCAAGGCTGGCAAACGGCTGTAGTACCACGAGAAGAAGAGAAGTAGGCCTATATTTTCCTCCTGGATCTCTCACACATTATGTTGTAAATTAGTAGATTCTTATTATACTACTAGGTTCCCGGAATTTTACTACCATTTTTCGTATTAATATATAACAAGGGATATTATACATTTGTTTTGTTGGTAACATTCATGATGTCATTTCCTTAAAGTTTGTTGATAATGGCAATTATTGGTTTTGAGTTGTAGGCAATTGTTTATCATAGTGTTTTGTTTGTTCGTCGCATTTTGTAATTATGTCCACAGAGCAAAGTACAAACATCAAGTTCTGTGTTTTGCTGGGGACATGATCAGTATGGCTGATGAAGATGGTGATTTCTTAAACAAAATGAAACTGGTGCTACTTGTACGACCCAGTCCCTAAACGACAGTCATCTGAGTGGAAATCGAAAACATCTCCTCGGAAGCAAAAATTTCCTAGGGACACTTCCAAAGGCAAAGTTATTTTAAATGTTATGTTTTATTTAACGACGCTCGCAACTGCAGAGGTTATATCAGCATCGCCGGATGTGCCGGAATTTTGTCCCGCAGGAGTTCTTTCACATGCCAGTAAATCTACTGACATGAGCCTGTCGCATTTAAGCACACTTAAAGCAAAGTTATGTTGGAAGTTTTCTTCGACTCTCAGGGTCTCATGCACCATGAGTTCATTCCAGAAGGTCGTACTGTAACGAAAGAATTGTACGTAGAAACCCTCCGTCGCCTCTGGGACGCAGTGAGAAGGAAACGTCCAGAAAAGTGGGTAGAAAAAAACTGGTTCCTTATGCATGTGACAATGCACCTGCTCATCGCGCAATTATTGTAAATAATTTTCTTGCCAGGCACAACATAACTGCTTTGGATCACCCACCATACTCTCCTGATCTCTCACCACCTGATTACTTTCTGTTTCCCCGTCTGAAAAGTCATCTGAAAGGACGGAGATTCAATGCTGAAGAGGTTATCGCAAACGCGACGAGAGCACTAAGACGGGTTTCACAAAATGGCTTCCAGGAACTCTACACGCGTTGCCAAAAGTGTGTAGTTGCGGAAGGCAACTATTTTGAAGGGAATTCTGTAGAATAGTGTTTAAGGTACGTTGTTTCTATGATGCTAACAAATTCCGGGAACTTTTTGAACCTAGTATGTATAACATCAACGTGTATTTTGTCTGACAACATGAAATTCATTGCCTTGACTAAACAGTTTATGATTCACGAGACCTAACCTAAAAATGTATTTTGTTTGATCACGTAAAATGATCAGTACAAACTCCGAAAACCGAATGCCACTTAAAATGTATACTTAAGAATACTTACTTAAGACTCCTAATAATTTTGCTATTCTAGTCATAATTGCTGCCTCCTTGCGCATTTTCTATCGATCACCCAAGTCATGTATCACACCGTATGTTATATTTATTTACACTTATTTGACAATAATCTTGAATTGTAACCGCAACATAACACATAAAATAACTATTATGTATTAATATAATACTGATATTACTTAATTATTAATATGTTCGAATTTCACTAGCTTCCAGTAATCGGCTCAGAAATCTAGAACAATTTGAATTTTCAGAATTTGCACTACCGACTAAAGCTGTTCCTGCTGCCAACTTTACAGTTAGAAAATGACTACTAGTTGTAGTATTTCTCAGTATCGAAATTCGAAACGAAGTTGGCATAAGAAAACTCAACCTTCAAATTAAAAAATCACCATAATCCACTATTATTATTATTATTATTATTATTATTATTATTATTATTATTATTATTATTATTATTACTATTTTTATCCAAATATTGGAACCCTATTTTATCTTTTGGTATATTAGGGTTGTAGTTTGTTACACTTGAAATACATTATGTATAGATAATATACAATTTTAAAAAAGTAGTAGTAGACATGAGTCATAGTTACAATATAAATACATTAATTAATAGACAGTAAACAATACTAAATATATTATGCAGAAATTACGTTCAGTTAAAAAAAATAAATACAGAAATTAGAAATTATAAACGAATGTGTAGAGATTTTGCAAGAATATGACATAAACTTGCGAATTTATACATGATTTTAAACAATAATAATGAGATAATGCACAAAATTACTTATTTACAAATTCAACACCAAATATATAGGACGTAACAATACACAATAGAAAAGAATACAGAAATGACATTCAGATACTTTGATTATATGTGAATACCTTAATTGTAAACATTAAAGCAATAAATATCAGCAAGAAAGATAAGAGTAGAAATAACTTAGTTACAATAATTTTCGATGCTTGGTTTGCGGTAGTAAATAGATAGAAACAAAATTACTTACTGTTACAAACTATATATAGGCTACCTGTCATAAAGCACTAAACAATAGCAAAATCCATATACAAACATAGTTATTAATGTTATTACTATTACTATATCCCAAAGAGAGACAATTTATTTTAGAGAGATCATAATCCACTAGTATATGTAGTAATGGGGGGAAAAATGATTAGGTTACACCCTTAAAGTATTAAGTTATCTATGTTGTATGGGGCGGAAATTTGGGGTTGGGAAAATGCAGGAAAACTAAATAAGGTACAAACGGACTTCCTGAAACGAATACTTGGAATTGGCAGAAGCACAGCTAACTGCGGGGTGCTAAAGGAGTTTGGGCTTCAAAACGAAGTAATTCATATGAAAGTTAGGGTGATAAAATACTGGTTGAAATTATATTTGGGGATCAGTCGCTTCTACGATCGATTTGCTATAAAGTTCAACAAAGAGAGGGTTGGGAAAAGGGGTGGGTTTATAAACTGCAGAGAGGGCTGCATCATATAGGAACGGGATGGGTGTGGGAGAAAGGAGAGAATAACAGGAGGAATGTTTGGCGTAATGTGAAGATGCGTTTAATTGATATCAAGAGGCAGGAGATTGAGCTCCAATGTTCGGAAAAGTCGTCACTACATTTACAATCAGATCTCATGCTTAACTGGGGGAGGTGTGAATACATAAATTCTTGTAACAAGGACAGCAGAGCAGGTTTAGCGTGGCTAAGATTGGGGGCATGGAAGGGTAACAAAATTGTCAACGAAGAAGGGGAGCGTCTTTGTCCGCTTTGCAAAGAAAAGGATTCCTATAAGCATATTTTATTACTGTGTGTCGAATTGGAACTTGTACGGAGAAAATATTTACCACCCTCGATGCTAAGTCAGAATAGGAGTTCGCTTGCATGTCTTGACCTCATGGGGAATAGAGAATGAGAACAAAAGACGGGATTGTTCCTCTTGAAGGCGAGAAAGATTAGAACTGCAGCTGTTGAAGTTTGTGACGCGAACTGAGGAAGGGATAATAGTATCCACCCAACTGTACACTTTTAGGTCTTTTAGGTTAGGATATATTATATAATGTGTTTTATTGTGCCATTTCCATTTTTAATATGTGTTCTTGTAGAGAGTAGTTGGATGTAATCATAGGTGGGGGGGGGGGACCTACAAAGGGGGACTTGTTTCGGGTACAAAGCACGTACGGTCAGAAGACTCGTGCATTGGATTTTAGAGAAATTTATGATAATATAAAATTTGTATGTATAATTTTACTCAATAAATCTATCTATCTATCTAAAAAAAAAGTAAGCTGATCCGGACTATATATCAGGCGAATAGGAGGGTTATGGAAGCACAGGAATTTGGAATTTGGCCAAAAATTCCCTGATTAAGAAAGCTCAATGAGCTGGTGCGTTGTCATGATGGAAGAGCGAATACTTGTCTCGCCAGAGTGCAGGCCTTTTCTTCCTCACATTTTCGCGCAATCGCTCAAGGACACTTTTATAGTTATCCTACGTGCCTGTTTACCTGTCTACTGCCTATCACCCTATCCATAAATGTGTACCCATGTCTGCCCTCCTACTACCTTTACTACTTAATTGCCTACTAGTTGTAGTTCGGATTCGTCAAAATGTGAGCTCATTTCTAGCAGATAGTTCACTGTCTAGCCAGTTGGCTAGAGACCAATCTATTTTAACTAGTAGTGCTTGGATAGAAAATTGCTGCAATCGTAATTAGTGTGATGCATGTGGCCTTGCTCTTGACCATGGGTGTAATAGGACAATTGAAATGATGGGATGACTGAGCAATCTGCATGCAGTTCCTTGGGAGTATGAGCCTGTGCCTATATAAGTAGGTACACGGAGAAGCAATCTGAGAGCAAAACTTCGAGAAGAGGAGCTGGCAAGGTAATCTACTGCATAAAATTTTGTTTCAGGTATTTCAGAAAAGAGTAATACGATGAAATTATACCATAGAGATAGGTAATCCCTGTATCTTTAAGAAATGTTATATCTTCTATTTATTTTATTTGCTTTTATTTTTCTCTCATTGTACGAAATGATAAAATTGTATTTTGATATTTCGAATAATCGATCAAGAGATTTTTATTATAATAATAATAATAATAATAATAATAATAATAGTAATAATAATAATAATAATAATAATAATAATAATAATAATAATGTTTTATCTTGTATTTATTTTATTTGCTTTTATTTTTCTCTCATTGTACGAAATGATAAAATTGTATTTTGATATTTCGAATAATCGATCAAGAGATTTTATAATAATAATAATAATAATAATAATAATAATAATAATAATAATAATAATAATAATAATAATAATAATAATAATAATAATGATTTATTTTAGCTGGCAGAGTTAAGGCCGTAAGGCCTTCTCTTCCACTCAACCAGCAAAAAGTATATATACATATGCATGAACTTACAAAGAATTCAACAATTTGATTTAGATGAGAGTTACATGTATACAAGAGTTTTTTACGAATTAAACAACAAAATACTATGAACTATTAATTAAACACTGAAATAAACTGTGTAGCAGAATTAAGCTAACATACATAGAATGTTAATATATTTCAAATAATGTTAGATAATAGAGATCATTATAAGACAATTTTGAAAATACAGCACTATCAGGATGATGTCTAAAGAAAGAAGTAACAATGTAGTCAGTGATAGTTTAAATGAGTATGATTGGAGTGAAATGCTAATAAGGTTATCTTTTATGGACGTTAACTGAAAAAAAAATGTTTGTTGATTTGTCTTTTCGTACATTGGACTATTTTTTTGTTTATATTTAATGTTCATGGGCCAATAATTTCTGTAATATTGCATATGAAGTTTAATCTGACTCCAATATTAAAGTTCCTTCATAATACACAAAATTGTAATTTATTTGAAGCCATTCTGTTACATTTTTGCTTGGATACATATGTTACTTGACATTATTCACACTTTAATGCACTCAAAAAATTATGAAAACTATACAGAAAATTGAGAAGTTCTTCACAATATTTGGTGCTTGAAGATATCTTAGATATTTTAGAAAATAAACTTAATATTCTAGCTAAGTGGAAAAAGAACATTGTTTAAGATTAAGATTCATTTCTGACATTAAGAAAATACATGGATAAGAAATAGACATAGTCCAATACTATTTAAAAACATCACAATTTAAGTTAAAAAAAATCGGTGGCTGGAATCTTACATAACAGAAATTCGTTAGCAGCGTGATAAGGTTTTGTTCTTAACCATTTATAAATTATTTTACAAATTATGTTTAAAGGTAATTCTCTTACAATTTGTCGAAAAATGATGAAGGATTTAACTTGAAAATATTTACGGCTATTTGCTGTATTACTTAAAAAAAATCCAGGTAGCCTGTCGATGATAGAAAACAAAAGATGTGAAACAAATGAATGAGACATAAACAATTGAATACGCTTTCAGATTGAAGTATAAACATAATATCGTCGCTGTGTAGTATATACAGTCACGAAGCTTGAGTTGTTGAGAGTACTAGGAACAATAAACTGTGGCGGTACTATTTCGCATTGTCTGTAATGAGGCGATATTAGCGATCCTAGAGGTTAGCAAATATCTATGGATGCATATTCCCTACGTATTGAGTTTCGTGACTATATATACTAGACTGTGATATCGTCCTCTGTAAAACAAAGTATCGTAAGCGCTACTTTTACCGAAAATGAGTGATGGTGCTTAGAATAAATTGCCTAGCACTGCGTATCAGCTGTGAAAGTTCCGTGAGCTCTAACAATTTTTTCCTCTCTAATAAGTTTGTTTAAACTTTGACTATCGTATTCATCATCTTGTTGGATAAGTATTGTAACAGCCTCTCCTGTAAAGCTAACAAAATTTTGCTTATGATACTCTGTCTTGTAGGGGATGAAATAGGAGTGTCATTTTAAATTTAAAAGGGGTGCAAGGGTGGCGAGAGGGTGAAACCTAAAATGCAATTAACACTGGTTTTAAACTTTGCCCTTAGTATCTAAATTCGTGTGTCTTTTGTTTAAATTTAATTTAATTTAGTTAAATAGTTATTTAGACTGGAGAGTTTTGAAATGAAATCCTTATATGTACCCTAGATACTGGAGTAGTACACTGGAACCATCGTTGTGGTACACAGTCACTAACGACACCTTCATCCTCGACTTCACATATTCGAGTCGTGACAGCTGCTTTATAATTTTGTTTCCAGGAGTGTTTTTAAAGAAACTGTAATTACTAGACTTCGTTGAATTGCCACACGCAGCATGCAATCAGGTTGCCGATGAACGGTAGTATAGAGGAGCTGAGCGACCGCCCGGTCTCATAGTATAAACAGTTCATGTTAAGAGTTGTGACCGGTCCAAATAGATAGAGAGCAGCTACAGCTAATGTATACCTATGTAAGCACTTGTTTTTGCATTACTATGGTTGGAATAGTCAAAGCTTAATATTTGTTCAGTACAGACAAGAATTCAATCAAACATACTACAATGAGAGTGTTGCTGTTCCAAACAATTGACCCTGGAATACCCTTACCCCCGCAGCCAATCTTGACCCGTTGGGGAACGTGGTTGGATGCTGTTAATTATTATGCAGAACATTACGGCAAAATAATGGAGGTAATTGATGCATTGGATAGCACAGACAGTTCCGCTGTTGCAGCTGTATAATCATTACCTTCTGAACAGCTATTGAAAGATATTCTGTTCATTGATTCCAATTTCAAAATCGTGTCCAAAATCATCCTGTTAGAATCGTCTAAACTACAACTCTCAGAAGCCCTTAATATAGTGGATAAAGTATCACAAACTGTTATAAAAAATAACAATTCACTAATTTCAGAAAAAGTGAAATGTAAGTTGAGAAACATTATTGCTAAAAATTCTGCCTATTCACAAATTCGAGTCGACCTGGTTGGCGAGTTGGTATAGCGCTGGCCTTCTATGCCCAAGGTTGCGGGTTCGATCCCGGGCCAGGTCGATGGGATTTAAGTGTGCTTAAATGCGACAGGCTCATGTCAGTAGATTTACTGGCATGTAAAAGAACTCCTGCGGGACAAAATTCCGGCACATCCGGCGACGCTGATATAACCTCTGCAGTCGCGAGCGTCGTTAAATAAAAAAAACATTTTAACATTTTTTTAACACAACTTCGTATTATAAATGATGTACCATCAGGTCACGACAAGACATCCGAAGTGGTGTACTAAAAAGTTGTGACTTTCCGTTCTTCAAATATTTACGTATTACATCGTGTGATGTTGAACGTATATTTTCCCAAAATAAAAACTGTTTAAGTGACCATCGGAGGAGGTTACTTTGCAGTCGCTCAAAATGTACGTAACTCTTCACTTCAAGGCACATATTCAAGGATGATGTATCTTATATTTAATTTTAAGAGTTAATATATCTTAATATAAAATAATTGTGTATTTATATGTTTAAACATTTCCTACTTCAATGATCATTCATTATATTTCTTGAATACAGGATACAGGTTTTATTGTAACCGCAGTATACTGCTGATTTAGAGGCATACTCCAACCGTTGCACGCCCCTTTCTCATACAGTCTATACCGGGTGCGCAGTAAACCTTGCGATTCTCCTGGCAATTCCACGAAGTCTAGTAATTACAAACTTTATCATCTCCATTTTAAATTAATTGTATTAAAAATTTACGATTGTCACATACTCGCAATGAGCAGTAGGTATATAATAACCCATAACTTCCTCTAAATTGCATTACCCAACCAAAGAAAATCATTAAAGTTATAAAAATATCAATTTATGAGGCGACCTAATACAGTATTAAAGTGATACATATCTAATAGATATTTTAGTTAACAATTTTAATGAAACTAAAAATGTTAAAGCCTTGCATATTCTTTCTTCAGTCTTTATAGGTTGCTATGGAAACGACTGAAACAGCCACGTCTCCACCGTGGATTGACAAGAAGTTGCTAGAGTTATGGCTAAGGGCATACTACGGCGAAATTACGGTCACGGACGTGGAATTAGAACCCTCTACGCTCAAAGGAGACAACTACCTGAGCAGGATAAATCATTTAGTAGTAAGGACCAAAGAGGGGGGTGCTCATGCCCTCATAGTCAAGGTTTGCATGGAGGAAGGGGTTGCTGCAGAGATCATGAAGGATAGCAGCATCTTCAAAAAGGAGAAGGCTATGTACAATAACATCCTGCCAAAGATACACTCCATTTTGCAGGAAATTATGCCAGGTAAATGTAAATGGGTATTGGGAGACAATAAGACTGTGATAGGACGATGCTGGAGAAGGATTTGTGGGTCTCAAAACGTATTTCTTAACAGCGCTTCCGAGTGGCGCTGTTGTGTGGTTCAACTATTACCTTTAGTGAGATGCGGAGTCGGCCACAAAATGTTATAGTGGACAGCATGTGCTTCATGTGTGAATGCCTTAATTTAATGTTTTAATGCTGAAGAGCGCAGTTGAGAGAAATGTTCACTTTTCCCGCAGACGGCTTTGAACCTCTGTTCCCGAGGTGTTTCTACGCCTGCAGAGCCTTCCTGGTTATGGAGAACTTGACAGCTGCAGGATTCAAGATGGCGGACCGTCTTGTTGGACTGGATCTGCAGCCCTCTCTACTTGTCATGCGCACCATAGCCAGGTTTCACGCCGCGTCAGTAATCCTACATCAGAGGGACCCAGACTCCATGAGGAAGTTCCTCATAAGCTTCTTCCATGAGCCCAGCAGCGAATACAACTTTACTAAGTTCGCCTCTGGTACATTTTTTAAATTTTAATCACATAGTTTTTATTAAAGCAACTATCAATGATGTCGTTAACACTACTAATCTTACCTGCCACTTATTGTATTGCTATACTATTATTTCCACTAAAATTCTAGTAATACAGTGTGTACGAAAACCTCAATGTCATAGGACAAATCAAAGTATATGTTTTTAATGTACTCTACACTCGTGTAGCATGCAACTGGAAACCATGTGCGTTATGCACTGGAAAGGCATGTGGAAGGACAGTTTAATTGGCCGGAAATGAGACTGCGAGTCATTGCTTGTGGATATTTGGAAATGACACGTGGCAATCGCCTTTCACTTTTTCTCCCAGTACTAATATTTTATGAAATTTCTTACCCTAGCCGTCTACCCACTTCCCACTCTACTCTCAGTAACAAAAGAGGGATTTAAAGCACTATGAACGTGGTGTTTCTCGCCATCTTTTCCCTGCATATCTGGCGCCGAGCCTGTAACCAGCCAGGGACCACCCGAATTATAAAAAGACCAATGTACCGAACCTTTTCATGTATTGATGACTTTCTTAATAGTTTTGCCGACACCCAGTCTACACATTGAAATGGACACGTACTGTACGTCGTACACCAATAATACAACGTGCCAAATTACATCTTTACTTGTTGAAAATCGGGCATGTTTCTGCATTAATTTTTTTTAATTGTTTTTCCAGATGACGATATAAGAATTTTTAGACTCCGCCTATTTTAAAATCCGAAAGGTTTACTTTTTACACTTGCGTGTTTCGTCTCTAAGTGCCGTTTCAATTTTGCGTGTTTCATACACTCGTTTGATAGCACTTCGTAACAAACAACGCACCGAGGTTTTTGTTCACTCTCATTGCCACACCAAGTAAGTCCAAGTTCCAAACAACTCTTGTCGTATTTACGAAAGTATTTTTTCTTTGAATAGCTACCACTAGGACTAGATATTTCTTTAATGGCACTATAATTAATATATTTCTTCACACACAGTTTCTGAACTATTAGCACTCCCTTAATGAAGCGTATCTTCATGTTCCTTTCTTTTCAAAGATCCGGATCGAGGCCAGTTTTCCATTATTTATAATGGGCACTATTTAACAGAGACATGGACAACTACTGTGTATAACACATAAGAAGGATTTCAAACAACTAACTGCTAACAGGCAAGCGATTAATCAACAATGCAAGGAATTTGTTATAAGTTACTTGTGATTGGCTACAAAAACATAATAAGAAAAGTATTATAATTAATTAATTCTATTTTAAAATAGAAAATGCTACAAAAATGATAAATTTGCTTTCGAAGGGAACAAGAGTAAGGTGGTCCGCGGAACTGTTCTGACTTAAAAAGTGGTCCCCACTTCAAAAAAGTTTGAGAAACGCTGGGTTATACTATTACTAAAAATATTCGTCGTTCCCTTCACATTCGGCACCTTCATTCAATATATCTCATTCCCTTGTAGAGCTCCTATCCTATCCTACTATATTTACATCTCTCCCTTTGTCAGCTTTTCATATACAATCCAGACTCGAGACAGCTACGAGTTTCTGATCTGAACAACAGGGGAATTAGGTGAGTGGCACGTTGATTCTGTACTACTATTACTACTACTACTACTACTACTACTACTACTACTACTACTACTACTACTACTACTACTATCACGATTGGAAATAGGAGATAAGTTCCTACTTTCTTGCTAAGGAAAGAATCAGGTTACATCTGTTAATTCCATGGTTTGATAATCATATTTTCACTTGTATTAGGGATGGCGAACACACTGGTCGAAGAACTGGACACGTGGTCAGAGGAGTGGAAGAAGTACGCAGACGTCCTAAGGCGTCAGGCGCCCGATGTAATAAAACTGGTGCAACAAACAATTGAGCGCAGAGAGTCAGGCTTCAACGTGCTGATCCACGGCGACGTGTGGACCAACAATATCCTATTCACAGAGGACCGTAAAAGGACTCGAATATTGGATTTCCAGCTGGCGTACCTTGGCTCGCCGGTCATAGACATCTACTATTTCATAGTCACCAGTGCCACCCCTGAAGTGCGGATCAACCATATGGACAGGCTATTGCAGGTAGGAGAGTAGAACATTTATATTTAACAAATTTGAAGGCCCTGTATACTCCCATTTGTTGCGATTACCTAATAGGCTATTTCTTGAGGAAACTGAAAAGTGAGTTTTTGCCTGCGTCTACTATCCTCAGTTTTATATTGTGTTTTTTACTATACGCACTTCGCATCTTATACGACTGCCTATAATCTGCGCAAGAATACATTCCCTCATCGTGGATTAAGTTGTGTAAACATGTTAAGAGATTCAGAGCGGCTTAAGTGCTTCAGTTAACAAAGACATGTCTTAAGTCGAGTGCTGTTAAGTCAACAACTACAGTAATTGTACGAGAACTTGAGAGATTTGTTTAATCCTGTTTTGTTTTCTTTGTTTATGTATTTGATGTTTATTCCGTTTTGTTTGTTTTTATGCATAGGACTATTTCTTTGTTTGCTTTCTTGTTCATTTTTGCTATCTGTATGTTTTTTGTTTGTTTTTGTTTAGTTTTTTGCATTTGTTTCGTTTTTGTTTGCGTTTGTTTCGTTTTTGTTTGCGTTTGTTTCATTTTTGTTTGCGTTTGTTTCGTTCTTGTTTGCGTTTGTTTCGTTCTTGTTTACGTTTGTTTCGTTTTTGTTTACGTTTGTTTCTTTTCGTTTGTTTCGTTTTTGTTTGCGTTTCTTTCGCTTTGATTTGTTTGTTTCGCGTTCGTTTCCTGTTTCCATTTGTTTCGTTTTTGTATACGTTTGTTTTACATTGTTTTTTTGTTTCGTGTTCGTTTCATGCTTCCATTTGTTTCGTTTTTGTTTACATTTATTTCGTTTTTGTTTACGTTTGTTTCGTTTTTGTTTACGTTTGTTTCGTTTTTGTTTGCGTTTCTTTCGTTTTTGTTTGCGTTTGTTTTGCTTTGTTTGGTTTGTTTCTGGTTCGTTTCGTGTTTGTTTCATGCTTCCATTTGTTTCGTTTTTGTTTAAGTTTCCTTCGTTATTGTTTACGTTTGTTTCGTTTTTGTTTGCATTTGTTTCTTTTCGTTTGTTTCGTTTTTGTTTGCGTTTGTTTCTTTTCGTTTGTTTCGTTTTTGTTTGCGTTTGTTTTGCTTTGTTTGGTTTGTTTCGTGTTCGTTTCGTGTTTTTTAATGCTTCCATTTATTTCGTTTTTGTTTGCGTTTTTGTTTACATTTGTTTCGTTTTTGTTTATGTTTGTTTCGCATTTGTTTACATTTGTTCGGTTTTTGTTTGCGTTTGTTTCGTTTTTGTTTACGTTTGTTTTGTTTTTGTTTATGTTTGTTTCCCATTTGTTTACTTTTGTTCCGTTTTTGTTTGCATTTGTTTCGTTTTTGTTTACGTTTGTTTCGTTTTTGTTTGCGTTTGTTTCGCATTTGTTTACGTGTGTTTCGTATTAGTTACCATTTGTTTCGTATTTGTTTACGTTTGTTTCGTATTTTATTACATTTGTTTCGTTTTCGTTTGCGTTTGTTTCGTTTTCGTTTGAGTTTTTTGTTTAGGTTTGTATTTTATAATCACTGATACTTATTTGTATTCAGTAATGCCTTCAACATATAAATTCAACAGATAAACTATCTCATAATGTAATGCACAACTGTCATTGCAGGAGTATCACAGCACTCTGTGCGAGACACTAACGGCTCTGGGCTACACACAGACGTTGATGAGCCTTGAAGAGCTGCACAAGGAATTCGACAGCAAATCGTACTACGGGCTGTTCACCATGATCTGCCCTTACGCCGTCATGCAGTGCCCACCGGACTGTGGGTTTAATTTTGATGAAGCACTCGACAACGGCAAGAACCCAGGACCGGTTATGTACGGCGACCAATACAAGAAGTCAGTCAAATGGTTACTACCGTTCTTTGAAAGTAAAGGGCTTTTTGAGGGGAAATAATTGATATATATTTTATACGCGGAATAATTCTTTAAGCTTGAACTGCCTCTCAATTAAATGTTGGCAAGACTTCATTGCAACTCGGGTACGTAGGGCCTACACTGCCGTATGGCGGGTAATGGAAAGGAAGTTACTTCTATCATTCGTGTAATCGCTTTAACAACACACAAGGGACATGAACATGAGTATCAGTATCAGCATCAATGATACTACTAGCAAATCTCACTACTGTTAGTACACGAACATAATTTTATTTTTACTTCAATTTTTATTGTACCTGAATCTTTGAATGTACTTCACTCCCACCCCTTTACCAGTGAACTTCCAACCGTTCTCCACACAGAACAAAGGCCGCGTATGCGGTCATAGTAAGCAGTAATGAGTTAGTGAGTATAGTACGTTTCAGAAATATGTTCGCGTTTTCTAGTGACGAAAGAGCTTTCAATATTGAATCATATTTTCGCACAGATACTGTCTTCCGTTTGCCTACGTCGCATCCCGGTTTTCCCCCCACTCGCTTCTGCTTGCCCCTCTGTAAAGGCTAGTGGCTGGGCTGTCTTAGCTCTTTTCTGAAAACATTAATTTCTGTTAGGAATTGGACGTCTACGTAATATTATACAACTATTTAAAATAACTTAAATAAAAGGACCTCGTTAAGTAATTAACTGTCACGTGATTTCCCCCCTTTCTACGACTCTGCGGCATAACCACTTAGACGGACAGTAGATAGCATGTCTGAGTAATTTTATCCGTGCGGATCGGGCAGAAGTGAAGACTGAATTTGTGCGAGATCGTGCGTATTTGCTTGCTTTCCGCACAAAACCAATACGCGGTAAGTGTGAAATACCACATTCAGTATTCCCAACGTAACACACATAAAAATTTCCCTCTTCTTACCGCTTAAGCGCCACATTCATTTTACTGCTTTAGGCTTTTAACATATTATTTTTAGAGACATTTAACATAGTCATAATTATAAATTGGAAACTTACCACTGCAATTTCATCTGAATTGCACTGTTAATTATTGTTTTTAAATATTTGCAAAAATTAAGTAAACTCTACAACACTACAAAAGTTACTGCATTTGTAATGAAAGTAACATTAAGGAAGCCGTGAGAAAATGAACAAGATTTCAGATGCCGATGTTATCACTGCAATATGTTATATAAATAATATTGTTAAAATATTAAAATGAAAAATAAATCATTACATAACCTTACCGTTTGTTTTAAGTTCGCATTTATAGACTGGGGGAAAAAAAAGACAGACGTATATCACGGCCTGCTGGAATATAGTAAACACAGCAAACATTTTATAGCAACAATTTGAAGATAGATATTTTGGTATTCCAAAGTTGCCGTCATTAAACAGAAACCAAGATGGAGATTTCATTGCAACTAATTATAAATTCGTCTTTCAGGTATGTAATAAACGATCTTCGCACAAAATAATGTACGATACAAGAGCGGTATGTTTGTTTTCATGTTCTCGGAAATTAAAAAAGCTCAACTACGTTTCGCTTTTTCAATCTTTTCCTCGAACATGAAAACGTCAACATACCGCTCTTGTAACGTATATTACTATTACAGTAGGCCCTACTTAAGGTACTCTTTTATAGAGTAGGTACAGAATTATTTCAACATGAGTTACTAGTACGAAGGCCGAAACTGGTAATTGGAATTAGGTACAATAGTCTATAGTGCGATAATATCCACAAAAGAACTGAAGCCTGTATCGAGATGAACGGCCACTATTTTCAAAAATGTATTTAAATATCCATATTATGAATATTTTTCAATTTAACTTCATTCTCTATATTGTAGGCTAATGTGCTGTAGACAATATAATATACGTCCGAATGGATAGCTTAATTCGTGAGTAAAAACACTTATTGTTAATACAGTACTGTAATTTGATTAAACAAAAACCTAATGAAAATGATCAAACTCAAAATCCCAATATTTATTAGTTTACGTAAATGGATGAACTACTTTTCTTCCCTCCTATACCTAGTAAAGTCTCATCGAACTCCAGTCGTGAAAGGGGTAGCAAACTGTGTTTCCCGTTCTCAACCTTTAATCCAAAGGTATAGCCAGATTAATATTAGAAATGTTAGTAAAAATAAAATGATGTCCCTGTAGAAGGAAATGTGTTATTCTTGTATGAAAGAAGAGGGAGAAAACTTCAATGAATATTAGCTTCTGTGTAATTGCAGATACTCGTATGTGAAGACGCTGTTAGATTTATATTAAATCACAGAGCTTACTTAGGTACACGTATTAATATCTTGCTATTTTGCTCTCATTCCTTGTCCACTTCCTATTTTTTCTTCAGCCACTCTCACATTCGGACAGTTTCTCACTTTGTCACATTCAAAGCGCGGTTATTCAACCCGGTACAGTCTAATCCAGTCCAATCATTAGCCACTACAGTCAGTCCACCTACGTTAGTCAGTGGAGTCAGTATGTCAGTTAAATCAAATATATTAATCAGCTTAGCTCAATGAGTGCAGATAGATGAGCCAGTGTCAGTCATTTGAGTCCGACAAGCTAACAGAATTCAATTCAATTTTGGCCATTACACATACAGTTTTAGGCTTCGTCAAAATACATTGAAAAACATATAATATATTTGAAAAAGAAAACACCAGTAAAAGAAACAGTAAAATTTAAATAATACAATGAAAGTATGAAATAATTTGAAACTTTTAAATTAAAGAAAACAGTTCACCCTTAATGTATTTCATCATCATCATCATCATCCTTCATGCATTAGGAAATTGATTCCTGTAGCAGCTACTGAAATTGGTCCATCCATCTTTTGGCTGGTCTTCCAATATTTCTTCTTCCCCGAGGTTTATATTTCCAAAACTTATATGGTATCCTGTCGTCCTGCATCCTTGAAATGTGAGACATCCATGTATTTCTACATTCTTCTATTTTGTTGTTTAATACATATATCTCAAGTTCTTTTCTTATATCTTAGTTTCATTTATGTTATATTTTCCTGTAACCTGCTACGCTTCTCAAAAATTTCATTTCATTTGTTTGTAATCTAGAGGCATCTCTCTTTTTCATAACCCACGTTTCGCTTCCAGATAGTAAACTGGGCACTGACATCACCTGATAAAATTTAAAAATGTATCTTTTCTAGCTTTTGATTTCAGGGTTCTTCTTATTGTTCCATTTATGTAATTAAATTGTTCTATTTTCTCTTTTTGAGCATAGTCTCCTTTATAAGATAAGGTAACGCCCAAAAATTTAAATTTATTTACTTGTTCTATGATACTCTTTCCTATTACTATTTTAGATCTTACAGGAGATTTGCCACAAAATGCCATAGTTTTAGTCTTATGTACAGATATCTCCACATTATAGTTCTTATTTATTTTCCATAACTCATGTACTGCTCTCTGTAGGTTATTTATATTATTTGCTATTACTACCTGATCGTCAGCGAACAGCATCGTCATTATGAAATTATCTTCATTAAAATTCTGTGTATAGTTCTTTATTTTTATTTTCCATTTTCTTAATATTTCGTCAATATATATATTGAATAGAATCAAAATATATATGGACGAAATATTAATGTATTTATGCTCGACCATGCCGAAATGTAGTAATTATACATCTGGTAGCAGACCTTTAATGCATGTCATTAAAGTACACCTACTCATTAAAGGTCAGGTCTTTCAGCCAATGACGACTCAGGTTACAACTGTTCAGCCAATGACAAGTCAGCTTTGTACCGTTATAAAACCGCAAGTATCGATTATTCTCGGATATGCAATCGAAAGGGAATTAGCGAAAAGTCACGGAGGCTGGAAATCCAATACTGTCGCAGAAGGTTATGTTCTGTTACTATAATAATTAGCGTTAATTGTAAATAATATTAAAATAAATTCAATTTGTCATCTCGTTTTTCAATGTCGAATTCAATAATCAAGGTTATAATATTATCAAGTTTAACGGGACTACGTCAAGGTCAATGACATTATTGTTCCTCGGAAAAAATCAATACTTTCGCGTCTGCGCACATCTCACAATTCACGACCTAGAACAAGGTCACTTCCGATCTTGTCAGATACAAAGAAAATGTATACATCTGAATACCGGTAATTTCAAGTTAGAAATATGGTCGAGCATAAAAAGTGGTATGAAACTCACCTATAATGGTAATTAAGAAGCTCGTAAGAAAATTATGAAACTCGCTTGCGCTCGTTTCATAAATATCCATACTCGATTCTTAATTACTATCATTATAGGCTCGTTGCATAATGTACTATTATTGTAACTAATTGAAATTAAATGTATTTATTAAAAAAAACAATTTCATATAAGTTTGTATTGAAAAACTCAGCAACAGAATAAAAAGTATTATTCAATAACCGATTGTAAAATCTACAGGGTGGCGCACGAAATGTTATACACTGAAAATATCTAGTAAAACGTTTAATTTTGGGTTTAGAACTTTCAAATTTTGTGACGAGTAGCCTTAGTTCATGCATGGTTCAGTAGATGGCAGCATTTGTCAATGTCGCGCATGCGCAGTGCCACCCGCTGAGATTTGTGAGAAATGGCGGACAAGGGTCGGTTGACGCTCGAACAGAAAGTGAAGACGGTGTTGTTTTACGTTGAAACAGAGTGTAGGCGTGACTCAGGAACGTTTTCGTGTTTATTTTCGTACGAGGTGGGCTCCCTGCAGACAGACAGTGTAGAGATAGCCGGAAAACTGTAGTTTTGAAGCTATTGATTGCTAATTTATAGTATTGACTGGGGAGCTTATTATATAATCCCATCTCCATAATTGAAAAGTTTGTGTTACTCTTGTGTAAACTGCAATATGGAATATTATCCATTTTGAATCTTACGTACACTACTTTTAAACTTAACAAACACAAAAACACGCAAAACACAACACAAACACAAGAAAACATCACACTAACACATGAAAACGAAAGCACACATAAGATCGCATCTTCATTCAGAAAGCAGAAATAAAACATAGCATACAGAACAGAAAAACACACTACAAAGACATCTCAACATACAAAAAACACAAACAAATAAATACGACCACACAGGTGTATACAAACTCACATGTAATAGTTGCGACAAGTTCTACAAAGAACACATTAAAGCAATAACCAGAGGACACAATACATCTACATACGCCGATCACATAACCAATGCTAATCATACATACAATAACATAAATGCGGACATGGAAGTCCTACACATACAACCCAAGAACCAAAAACTCAACACACTAGAACAATACAAAATATACAGACACACTAAAACACACCCCGATCAAATTCTCAACACACAGATCAATTTCAGTACACACACACACTATTTGACTCCACTTTTCAACACTTTTCAACAATCAAACGCACCCACACAATAGGCAGAGAAGTTCGAGATGATGCCGAGATCTAGTAGGCACTGAGGATGGTGTGATGAACCACCGAAACAGCTGTAAGCCGCACAGACTTACATAATTAACACAAGTAAGTCCGTTAGTTAATCAATTACTTATGGAATATTAATTTGTTCACTGTTTCTAATTTCCTGATCATGTATATTGGCCACTAACGAGTAATTGTCGATATTTTGTCGAGTGTAAAGTACTAGATCGTGTATATATATACACACATGTATGATTGTTATGATCTGTGATTGTCTGAAAAATGCCCGACAATGTTCCAGATAGTTTGATTTATATAAACTTCTAATGGCTTTCTTTTGTAGAATCAAGACACTTCCAATTTTGGTTTAATTTCCCCAGAAAATTAGGGTATATCGGATTGTCGACTGAAAAAAAGAAAAGTAGGCACATCTTAAGTAATTTGAGAAACGCAAGTCGTTAATTTCTTTAACAAATATAAAACTCTTGATAGCTTTGTGCTTATGTATTCGATGTGTTTATCCCAACGTAAATGTTGGTCGATTATTATTCTGAGATATTCAACTTGAAGGAGATTCGTTTAGAATATAGTAGTTACAATTATTACAAGAATAATTGGATGTATGAAATTTTAAGGGAACTGGGTAGTGATACTGTGCAATTAAAAAATTTAAATACAAAAGTTTAGTTGAATATTTCTAGGCTTCTAGTGCTCAGAATTAAATAAAAATTTTCAGGCTTATACAATCAATCATTCTGAATTCATTGTTATAAAAGACAACTAATTTGTTTCGTATCTGAGTGCAAAAGAAAGGCCCTAACTGATAACCTGTTTTCCCACTTTGCTAATTGTACCTCATTCTTCAGGTGCACATTACTTGCTACAATCCTCACTCATATACCTTGTATTTTTTTAAGTTATCTAGTAATGTGTATTGTAAATTCTAAAGCACTGTTTAGTTAAATATTTCACCCCTAGTGAAACAGAAAAAAATATTGAACTTTGTTAAACATTTTTTACAATTTTTTCAATGCATATATGTTTGTTTCCTACTGTTATGTGTGTGATATTCTTAAACCCGTAGGTCTACTATGTAGAACACAGGCTGCAGAAAATGATGTAAAAATTTCATGTAAATTGATTGAGTAATTTCAGAGAAAAATGCACTGAAGTTTGAAAAATGTCAACTTATGGAAAACTGTATTGAAATAAAAAAAGAAGAATGTACGAGTATGAATTATATGCACAGCCAAATTTAAAGAGGTCATTTAAAAGGCTTATGTGCAGAAATACCCCAACAATATTTATAATGTTTTAAAGAGCAGTTTTGTACTTTATTTTAAAACACAAAGTAAACAATCGGATTTTTGACCCCTAATCACTACCTGGTTCCCTTAAATACAAGAACGAATTAAGAGATTTCGTAGTAACAGATGTTAACGAAAATGATATAACAGTAGTTTTAGAATGATTTAAGACAAGTAGGTTGGAATTATAATTCATTATTGCATATAGATTGAATTGTATCATATTAACTCATAAATTAAGTTATCACTTTTTCGTATAGAGTTTTTATCGACACTAATCTCACTAGAGGTTTTGATTTATCTAGAGAAAATCAAATCTCTATTGGGATTTAATTGACTATTACACGATTAGAAGAAAGCATATAAAGATTAGACGTAACAAAGTACTCCAATACAATAAAATATTAATTGGCTGTCTTCAAATGTATTATTGTACCATCTCAACATTACGCTAGATGGCAGTAGTGTTTTATGATTATGTTTTCTTGTTATCAGTTTTTCCAACTATGGAATCTTCATTGAACTCTGTGGACGGTTACTCCTCAAGAAGGCTTTGTTGATTCAGTTTCATTTTTATTAAAACAGTTGCATTCCACTTCAATTATCCGGATCCCAGTAATCAACGTCACTTGACAGATGATTTTCAATAAATCTTAGTATTAAACAATCTCTGATACGTGACTATCCATAATATCATATAGCAGAAGCTATAACATAACCTAAATAATATAAAGAAGTGTTAGAAAAGTTTTAATTAGGGATGATGAAATAAACAAGAAAAGTTTTAATTAACGATGATGAAATAAAAAATAAACATGAATAATTTTAAAAGAAACAATTATTGAAAGTACAATTTTGAAATTTGAATGTTTTAGTGGTTGGTGGTTCAGTTGATGTTGTATAGGACGTGTGCGTAAAAGAAGTGAACTCGTTGATGTACATGGTGTATCCCTCAACTTATTCAGGATTTCCGAATGGTGCTCTTCATATATGACCAGTGATCTTTATTAATTCTTGTTCTTGAATGCCAATGCGAGTCATATTTGAAACTGCTGTGCATCGACTGGAGTGGTTTGTAATTTTCTGTTTTTTGACGTCCAGACCAGTGCAGTTTGAAATGTTGGCAAACAAAGAAACAAATGCTAGGGTAGTGATAAAAATAAACAAATGCTAGGGACGCGATAAAATTAAACAAATGCTAGGAACGCGATAAAATTGTGCGATAAGCAACCATGATTGGTTGAAAGACGTCCTTTCGTACCGTTTTATTGGTCGAAAGTAGTGTGACGTAGTAAAAGTGTAATAGTCAAATTAAATAAACATGGAGGAAGATGGGCAGATATCTGGTACTCCTCTTCACATGGGCATGTCGATGTACTTTTGCCAATTTTGTATATGTATTGCAGAAATTGGCATGATTTGTCATGAACTGGGTTAGAATGAAGCTAGAGTGAAAGTTGGTTTGCAGTGGAATGTTTGGAAAGTAAATTTTTGTGTAACAAGCATTACGAGAGGATGTATACAGTCGGTTCCAAAGGTTTTTGTAATGTTCTTTAAGCTTCAGTTTACATAGTGATAAGAGCAGTATGTCGTAACCTATTGTTTAGTGGTTCCTTCAGCTGGGAACCCTGCCCTCTCGTTTCCTTGATCCTTTGGCCTCTGATCCAGCAGAAAGTCAGTTCATTTATTTCTAACAGAGCGTGGAGGTTTGCCCTCTTCTGGATGTCAGCTGGGTTCGTACATTTGCTGGTTTATATTACTGTTTCACATTTTATGACTCGGTCATCCATAGCTTGCATATTACATTTTTCTCTGACAGTATTACACATTATTTATTTATGTAGCTAGTAAGCAAGAGATTTATTTTTCGAAGAGGTGGAAAAATTCAAATATCTTGGAGCAACAGTAACAAATATAAATGACACTCGGGAGGAAATTAAACGCAGAATAAATATGGGAAATGCCTGTTATTATTCGGTTGAGTAGCTCTTATCATCCAGTCTGCTGTCAAAAAATCTGAAAGTTAGAATTTATAAAACAGTTATATTACCGGTTCTTCTGTATGCTTGTGAAACTTGGACTCTCACTCTGAGAGAGGAACACAGGTTAAGGGTGTTTGAGAATAAGGTGCTTAGGAAAATATTTGGGGCTAAGCGGGATGAAGTTACAGGAGAATGGAGAAAGTTACACAACACAGAACTGCACGCATTGTATTCTTCACCTGACATAATTAGGAACATTAAATCCAGACGTTTGAGATGGGCAGGGCATGTAGCACGTATGGGCGAATCCAGAAATGCATATAGAGTGTTAGTTGGGAGGCCAGAGGGAAAAAGATCTTTGGGGAGGCCGAGACGTAGATGGGAGGATAATATTAAAATGGATTTGAGGGAGGTGGGATATGGTGATAGAGAATGGATTAATCGTGCACAGGATAGGGACCGATGGCGGGCTTATGTGAGGGCGGCAATGAACCTTCGGGTTCCTTAAAAGGCATTTGTAAGTAAGTAAGTAAATGTAGCTAGTAAGCAAAGTGAGTACAAATTCAGAAGTATACAACAAAAATATTTCTAGACATTACCTAAGAGCCAGGCTCATGTACGGTGTGGTCTTAGCCAATAATACAACATAAAATTTACAAAGACAGTTTATTAAATATACTAATTAACTTAATTCAGTCCACACCTGTGGAGTAACGGTCAGCGCGTCTGGCCGCGAAACCAGGTGGCCCGGGTTCGAATCCCGGTCGGGGCAGGTTGCCTGGTTGATGTTTTTTCCGGGGGTTTCCCTCAACCCAATACGAGCAAATGCTGGGTAACTTTCGGTGCTGGACCCCGGACTCATTTCACCGGCATTATCACCTTCATCTCATTCAGACGCTAAATAACCTGAGATGTTGATACAGTGTCGTAAAATAACCTAATAAAATAAAATATTTAATTCAGACCGATAATTCAGAAAACAATTATTCAACCTACTCTGTCATATTCTGTTTTTTTACCATTGTTCTGAGAACAGATATTTCTGTTGTGTATACTGATAACTGGAGGGCAGATGATGACCTAAAAATATACTTAAATGACCAATAAAATGCCTTTAAAATAATGGAAAAATGATATAGAATTAAAGGAAAATTATATTTAAATATTATTCACCGTACTCGCACCACAACTTCTTAAAAATTAGTACTAGTAGTTTTTTAGTAGTAGTATTTATTTATTTATTTAACCTGGTAGAGATAAGGCCATCAGGCCTTCTCTGCCCCTCTATCAGGGAATTACAACTACAGGGACATCATTTTATTTTTATTTAAATTTTTATTGTACCTGAGTTTTTGAATGTACTTCATTCCCTCCCCTTCTACTAATGAAGTTCAACCGTCCTCCACACAGATCCAAGACCGCATATACAGTCATAGTAGCCTTACGGTCATAGTAAACAGTACGTTCCAAAAATATGTTCGCGTTTTCCATTGACGAAAGAGCTTTCAATATTGAATCATTTTCGCACAGGTACTGTCGTCCATTTGCCTACGTCGTATTCCGGTTTCCCCCATCAGCTTTTATTCGCGAGCTAGTGGCTGGGCTGTCTTAGCTCTTTTCTGAGAACATTAATTTCTGTTAGGAATTCGACTTCTACGTAATATTATACAGCTGTTTAAAATAACTTAAATAAAAGGGCCTCGTTAAGTAATTAACTGTCACGTGATTTCCTCCCTTTTTACGACCCTACGACATAACCACTTGGACGGACAGTAGATAGCATGTCTGAGTAATTTTATCTTTTCGGATCGGGCAGAAGTGAAGACTGAATTTACAGTACGTAAGGTACTCTTTCATACAGTAGGTACAGAATTATTTCAACATGAGTTATTAGTACGAAGAACGAAACTGGTAATTGGGATTAGGTACAATAGTCTATAGTACGATAATATGCACATTAGAACTGAAGCCTGTATCGAAATAAACGGCCAACATTTAAAAAAATGTGTTTAAATATACATATTATGATTATTTTTCAATTTAACTTCATTCTCTATATTGTACGCTAATGTGCTGTAGACAGTATAATATACACTGCATAATGAATACGTCCGCATGGACAGCTCAGTTCGGGAGTAAAAAGACTCATTGTTAATACTGTATACTGTATTTTGATTAAACAAAAACCTAATGAAAATGATCAAACTCAAAAGCGCAATATTTCCTAGTTTACGTAAATGGATGAACTACTTTTCTTCCCTCCTATACCTAGTAAAGTGATTTGTTTGTATATTACGCCAGTATCATCGAACTGCAGTCGTGGAAGGGGGTAGCAAACGGCGTTGATCCAGAGGTATAGGCAAGTTAATATTAAAAATGTTAGTAAAAATAAAATGAAGGCCCCGTATAATATGAAGAATAAAATTACAATCAATATTAAATTTACAATTACAAGTAGAATAAAAATTAAAGTACGACAAGATTACCTGATTAATGAAAGCTAGACTTTCATCATAGAAGTTAAGAACAAAGAATATTTTTGTATTTACTGAATTACAAATTAAACCTAGAATAACAAAATTCTATAGTGATGAAATTACCATCTATTGAGATATTTTGTGATAGATTAAGAGAACTATTTACAAGAAACCATGTCTGAACGAGTCTCAATTACTGACCAAGTGCCTAGTAAGTTTGTTTTTCAATGACTGCCCTGCAAATGTCGTAGAGATTAGGCAACTTCTTGGAATTTGACTAAGATAAAGGAAAAAGCATGCAACAAAATTAAAGTTTTAAGGGAAACTACAGTTATTATTGAGGGTTTACAATGTGTTTCAATCACAGGTGGTCCATGTCAGTGCTTTCATTCTCCGTCTCCTCCTCCTTCCGCTCTTCACTTTTGTTACCAGACCTTCGAGATGAGGGAGTGTGAATGACAAAACAAATTGTGGGCGCAACGTGCATTCTTGCAATCTTTGTGTTAAAAATACTGTCTACTGCAGTACATACATTCCGAACATAAATGTTGCTACAAGTTACGAAATATATCACAAATTACGAATAATGTTACAAACGTCGGATTAAATATTTTAAGAATAGCATGAAACATAAACACATATTTTAGTATTTACAAAATTCGTATTACAATTACAAAATTAATCCATATATTAGAATTGAATATAATATGTTTTATTTTCATTGGCAGAGTTAAGGCCATAAGGCCTTCTCTTCCACTCAACCAGCCTTAATCAGTACAATAACGACATACGTATTTAAATTATGAATATTTACAATACACTAAAGATTCTAGAGTGGTAACCTTGAGTTAAATTTTACTTAAATTTATGAGCTAATATGATACAATTCAATCTATATGCAATATAGAATTATAATTAAGTTGAGTTAGCTAGTTTCTTAAATTATGACAATAATTAATTTAATATTTGGGGCTAAGCGGGATGAAGTTACAGGAGAATGCAGAAAGTTACACAACACAGAACTGCACGCATTGTATTCTTCACCTGACATAATTAGGAACATTAAATCCAGACGTTTGAGATGGGCAGGGCATGTAGCAGGTATGGGCGAAACCAGAAATGCATATAGAGTGTTAGTTGGGAGACCGGAGGGAAAAAGACCTTTAGGGAGGCCGAGACGTAGATGGGAAGATAATATTAAAATGGATTTGAGGGAGGTGGGGTATGATGATAGAGACTGGATTAATCTTGCACAGGATAGGGGCCGTTGGCGGGCTTATGTGAGGGCGGCAATGAACCTTCGGGTTCCTTAAAAGCCATTTGTAAGTAAGTAAGTAAGTAATTAATTAATTTAATAGTAGTAGTTTACTGGAACTATGTTGGGGAGCAACATATACATTTAAAATGTATCAATATAGTAGAATAACCTTAATGTAGTCATGTCAACTGATGCCCAAAGGCGCAAGCGCGCGCTTTAGAACTCAGGAGAGCCTGAGCGCTTTACAAAAGAAAGGAAAGAGACAGACGAAAGAGGTAGAATACGCCGCTTGGTCGAGCTATGTACAGGATGGCCAACACTGACTCAATGGATAAAGGGCAGAGAACTTATTAAAACTGTATCCATGTTAATTTTTAGATTTGTCTGAGAAGTATAAGTGCATTATAAGAATGTAAGTTTTAATTTCAATGTTCATTTTTCACAACTTTATTTTTTAATTCAAAAGGAATGTTTCTTAATCTTTTTTTTATAGGAAAGTGAAATTCGGAGATATGTTTATTTAGTAGCCTTATAGGTACTGAAACAATGTTTTCGTAAATCTAATATATGGTAAATGCGTATTACTGAAGATAATGTATTGAAAATTTTGAAAATATTCGCATGGAAAATGTTTGTAAGGAAATGAAGTAACAAAGCAACTACTGTTACATCATAAACAAAGGATATGTACCCATGTGTTGTAAAAACGTCAGCTTAATAGCTTCAGCAGATTTCGAGAAAATAATTTAATATTCTGATGATTGCGCACCAATATCACCTTAAAAGCATAATGCGATAAGAGTTTTGTTATGTAATATTAGTTACAGTTAAAACATATACTTAGGTAACTTTGCTTTGTACTATAATATTGCTTTGATTAGTTTATTGATTACTTTTATAAGGATAAAGATACCCTCAATATCGATTCTAACTTATCATATCATACTCAGTCTCTTTCTGTGGGATATCACTTTATGAATAATGTGTTTCATTCACTTAGTACATGTACTACTATCGAATTTATGTGAATATTCCTTCTTAACTCTTTATCATGTTATTAATGTTTAAAACACAACTGCAATATTAAGAAATTGATGTTAGTACTTTTGCTTTACAGACAATATAGATAATATTAAACAGAAAGAAGCCATATAAAAATAACGACATAAAATTTCACGTACCGTTTGAAGTTTGTGCACCACTGTTTTCTTAATCCAACAGGCTGCTTATTCCTCCTAGCATACCTAGCGCTTAATGCCCGCGCACGAAGTCAAAGTCAGAAAAAAATGCGCTTGCTTTGACATCAGTGCCTTAATGTAATGGAATTTTGCCATTAGAGGTTCCGCATTCTATTTAAAGAAATTAATGGTAATAATAAGAATGGACAGATGTTAGTTTCATTATAAGTAACAAATATTAAGCAGTAATTAATCTGTTAAGTAAGAATTTATGTAATTTTGACCTAAATGAAGCTATTGTCCAACAACCCCTTGTATCACTCGGAAGCGAGTTCCAATTTCTAGCATCTGAAACTGTATAGGATGAAAAATATAAAGATGTCTTGTGGTGAGGTATAATGAGTAAACTGTTATGATGAGATCTGGTACTTAGCTGATGATATGCGGATAAATTTTGAAAACGAGAAGCCACATAGATTGGAGTAGTGGTGAGCAGAATTTGAAATAAGAGAATGCAGGGCTCGTCGATCGCTTAACCTTAACCAAGACAGAGCTTGGAAATACGGGTACACATGATAATACTCGTATTTACGAATATGTACGCACGCATTATGCACACGTTGTAGCCTGCAGCTCGGATTTGCATTGAGGTTACTTAATACAGGGACATCATTTTCTTTTTACTTCAACTTCATTGTATCTGAATTTTTTTAAAGTTCTTCACTCCCACTTCCTCTACTAATGAAATTCCAACTGTCCTCTACACAGAACCAAGGCCGCATATAGTAAACAATACTGAGTTAGTGAGTATAGTACGTTCCAGAAATATGTTCGCGTTTTCCAGTGACGAAAGAGTTTTCAATATTGAATCATATTTTCGCACAGGTACTGTCCGTTTGCCTACGTCGCATCCCGGTTTCCCCCACCTGCTTCTGCTCGCCCCTCTGTAAAAGCTGAGCTGTCTTATTTCTTTTCTGAAAACATTAATTTCTGTTAGGATTTAGAAGTTTACGTAATATTATACAACTGTATAAAATAACTTAAATAAAAGGGCATCGTTAAGTAAAGAACTGTCACGTGACTTCCCCCCTCCGTAAAAGCTGGGCTGTCTTAGCTCTTTTCTGAAAACATTAATTTCTGTTAGGAATTGGACGTTTACGTAATATTATACAACTGTTTAAAATAACTTAAATAAAAGGGCATCATTAAGTAAAGAACTGTCACGTGACTTCCCCCCTTTCTACGATCCTGCGGCATAACCACTTGGACGGACAGTAGATAGCATGTCTGAGTAATTTTGTCTGTGCGGGTCGGGCAGAAGTGAAGATTGAATTTACAGTACGTAAGGTACTCTTTTATAGAGTTGGTACAGAATTATTTCAACATGAGTTACTAGTACGAAGGAGCTGGCCTTCTGTGCCCAAGATTGCGGGTTCGATCCAGGGCCAGGTCGATGGCATTTAAGTGTGCTTAAATGCGACAGGCTCATGTCAGTAGATTTAGTGGCATGTAAAAGAACTCCTGCGGGACAAAATTCCGGCACATCCGGCGACGCTGATATAACCTCTGTAGTTGCGAGCGTCGTTAAATAAAACATGACATTTTAAAAATTACGAAGGACGAAACTGGCAATTTGAATTAGATGCAATAGTCTATAGTGCGATAATATGCACAAAAGAACTGAAGCCTGTATCGAAATGAACGGCCACCATTTTCAAAAATGTGTTTAAATATCCATATAATGATTATTTTTCAATTTAATTTCATTCTCTATATTGTACGCTAATGTGCTGTAGACAGTATAATATACACTGGATAATGAATATGTTCGCATGAATAACTCAGTTCGTGAGTAAAAATACTTATTCTTAATACAGTACTGCATTTTGATTAAACAAAAATCTAATGAAAATTATCGTACTCAAAATCGCGATATTTCCTAGTTTACGTAAATGGATGAACTACTTTTCTTCCCTCCTATACCCAGTAAAGTGATTTGTTTGTGTTTTACGCCAGTATCATCGAACTACAGTCGTGGAAATGGGTAGCAAACGGTGTTTCAGGTTCTCTAAACGTATAGCCAGGTTAATATTAAAAATGTTAGTAAAATTAAAATGATGTCCCTGTATAATATCGCAATAGTCAAAGTGTGACGTAACGAGTGTTAGGATTAACTCAGAATTAATTTTGATGCATTGTTACGAAATACTTTGTAAGCGCAGGCTTAAACTGTTTTGCAGACCGGCAGTCCTTGATAAGAGAAGATATATAAGGACGGATAGCAGTTATAGAGGAATATATAGCTATTTTTCTTAGGTCAGATTGCCTCTACATGATATCACAAAGTTTGAAAAAGTAGCTTCAGTGTCTTGTGTTAATAGTGTAATGTTAACCGTTTGGCACCCACGCACTGAAAGCGAACTGTGAATGACCTTGTTTACATGTTCGAATTAGTCTAATCTTGGTGGAGCATCGACCTTGACTAAATGTGAACATATTTTTTGAAGAATAATATAAACGAGAAGTTCGTATAACTTTAGCGAAGCCAGCGCAAAGTATTGTTATTGAGAGAGGGAACATTGTGCCAGTCTGTGGCAGATACAGTATACTGTTTTACACTAATACAAGGACACAAGCTGGCATTGTTACATAGCCATTTTCAACTGTTTTAAGAGGTTACAGAACCTGTACTACCAAGTGGAACAGCTGGTAAGTGTCAAGATGTAATAGAACCAGATATCACCAGCATTTTGAAAATAAAAAGCTCTGCATTTATTTATTTATTTATTTATTTATTTATTTATTTATTTATTTATTTATTTATTTATTTATTTATTTATTTATTTATTTATTTACTAGCTGTACCCGTGCGCTCCGCTGCACCTGTTAGAAATAAATATAAGGTAATTACATAATTAAAATAGGACGTTTGATCCAGGGCACATTCGTTTTTGATAGAAGGATAAATCGCTTAATATGTTACTTTATTTAAATTGTATTTAAATAATTAAAATGCGGTCATTTTGGTCCAGAGAGCAATTATTTGTTGCAATGACAATTACTGTAACATGTTTCTTAATTGTTATTACATACAATCATAGTTTAATGAAGATTGACATATCATTTAGTTTTAATGTGTATACTTTATATTACTTGCTATATGTTTCAGGAGTTACTGTAATAACATTGTAGATTATGTCCATCTAGAGAAACTACACTTTCCAATGGTGAAATAATAATTAAACAATTGATTGGCTTCCGATATTACTTCATACAAACACAGAAACATTCTCTTAGGCTATGTTTAATAGCTTTCGATTGTTGTCCAAGGCCCCTTATAGACGAAGTCATTTGTTTTTATTTCAGTACAGCTCCTTAGATGGCGTTGTTATTGTAATTTTAAAACTCATTTATCTCATTAAATATCAGTCCTATCAAAATTTTGTATAGAATAAAACTTATCGGAACTTATTTTTAAAGAAGCTTTTGGTATGTAATATTTTTCATGAAAATGAATAATAAGCGAGATATTTCGATTTATTTAATTCAGGCCCCCTTTTAAATAAAGTATTTTGAATGTCATATAGCCTAAAATCTAAGTTACAACGAACTTAATTTATATTCCAATTTTCATATAAATCGGTTCAGCCATTATCGCGTGAAAAGGTAACAAACATCCAGACAGACAGACAGACATATAAACAAAAATTTAAAAAAAGCTATTTTCGGTTTCAGGCTGGTTAATTATACATGTTAACACCAATTATTTTTGGAAAATAAAAAATTACCAGAAAAATTTTGGTTACAGATTTATTATTAGTATAGATTTATTCTGGTGTAGTTAAGGCCATCAGGCCTTCTCTTCCACAACACCAGGAATACAAATACAATAATAGAAATAAACACAAAAAAAATACACTATATAGGCTACAAAGTAAAGCTACACAAGAAATAAAGAGAGAGAGAGAGAGAGAGAGAGAGAGAGAGAAAACACTATAAATAAAGTAAAGCCACACAAAAATATACACAGGTTGCAGTCACACAAACTTTAAATGAGTGATTAAGTATCATAATTAATTGTATCCTAACTAATTAACTAACATAAACAGGAAACTTGCAATTTTCATCTAGATTAAAAAATAAAAAAAAACACAAATCAATATTTCTTGCAATACCTAAAAAACATTAACTAAGACAAAATTTTCCAATTTAATTTTGAATTGTGATAAAGTCCGGCAGTCCCTGACGTCATTAGGTAACGAATTCCAGAGGCGAGGTATTTCTACAGTATAGGAAGATGAGTAATTATAAAGACGTTCTATGATGAGGGATAGAAAGAAGTGCTTGATGTCGGTTTCGAAGAGTTGTAAGAAATTGAAAGCGCGATAATAGATAATTCGGAGTAGAAGTATGCATGATTCTAAACAGAAGAGACAGTGAATGTATTGTTCTTCGTTCCTTCATACGCACCCATGAAAGTAACTGGAGGGAAGGTGTTATATGGTAAAATTTACGAGTATTGCAGATGAATCGTATGCACACATTATGAACACGTTGTAGTCTCTCAGCTAAGAGTGAACTTACATTAGTATTTAGTGTTTAAGAGGAGATAAATGACAACTATGGCAAAGGTTGTAACACGCATTTTTTGCAAAAGTAATTTTTCCATGCAGAATCACTATTTTGGTACTAGAAAGTGAGTCTATTGAGTTAATATTGACAAACCTGATATTTTGCTAATCGCATTTCAGTTCTAAATAGTTGAGCGGTAGCAAAAAAATTGTAAACAATCTGTAGCTAGGTTCTCGGCTGCAACCTTTCTGTACGGGAAAACCCATTGTTTTGTTCATTTTAGAAAATGCGTTTTTCCATTTCTTTTAGTTCAACATATTGTTACATAGGTGCTATGGAATGCTAATTAATTTTATGCAAATTTTAAAATAAAATAGCAGGATTTTTTTTTCTATTATGAGATATTTAAACTCGCTTAATGGGTCGTTGGAAAAAAAACTAATGTAAACTTTGAAAATTAGGACGATTGAAGGGTTTAGAGCAATAGTGGGCCAAACGCCATTTATTAAAAACGGAGAAAGCAAGGGTTAAAGTTAAGTGAATACCATATTTTAATGAAGATTGACATATAATTTAGTTTGAATGTGTATACTTTATATTACTTGCTATATGTTTCCATTGAATTATGGTAATAACTTCATTTTAACTCTTGTATTCTACCGTTTTAGTAAATGGCGCTTGGCCCACTATGGTTCTGAGCCCTTCAATTATAATTCAGAATTAGTAACCTTTTTGGAATATTAAAGTCAAAATTTGTTTAATTTTCTTATTTAAATTTGAATAGTTTCAAGTATGCAAACAGTGTCCTTTTTTAAACAACGTGCAATTTTTTTTGCACAACGTGCAAAAATGACAAAATTTGGACATTTGAAGTGATTAAAAAATGACATAGTCTACTTTGGAACTAGCTAGTGTAAAAAATGTATTTTTCTACGATAGAGCATAAAGTTACATTTTGTCCACTATTAACAGTGCCTAAAGTGTATCTTTAAAGCACTAGTGCATAAAAAGTGAAGTAATCACTTTAGGCACTGCTATTCATTGTACACATTGCCAAAGAAAATATAATATTCAATGTACAGGGACATCATTTTATTTTTACTTCAATTTTTATTATACCTGAGTTTTTTAATGTACTTCACTCCCACCCCTTCTACTAACGAAGTTCCAACTGTCCTCCACACAACCAAGGCCGCAGTACTGAGTTAGTGATTATAGTACGTTTCAGAAATATGTTCGCGTTTTCTAGTGACGAAAACTTCCAATATTGAATCATATTTTCGCACAGGTACTGTCGTCCGTTTGCCTACGTCGCATCCCGATTTCCCCCACCTGCTTCTGCTCGCTCCACTGTAAAGACTAGTGGCTGGGCTTTCTTAGCTCTTTTCTGAAAACATTAATTTCTGTTAGGAATTAATTGGACATCTACGTAATATTATGCAACTGTTTAAAATAACTTAAATAAAAGGGCCTCGTTAAGTAATTAAGTATGACGTGATTCCCCTCCCCCTTTCTACGATCCTGCGACATAACCACTTGGACGGACAGTAGATAGCATGTCTGAGTAATATTATATGTGCGGGTCGGGCAGAAGTGAAGACTGAATTTACAGTACATAAGGTACTCTTTTATAAAGTAGGTACAGAATTATTTCAACATGAGTTACTAGTACGAAGGACGAAACTGGTAATTGGAATTAGATGCAATAGTCTATAGTGCGACAATAGGCACAAAAGAACTGAAGCCTGTATCGAAATGAACGGCCACCATTTTCAAAAATGTGTTTAAATATCCATATTATGATTATTTTTCATTTTAACCTCATTCTTTATATCGTACGCTAATGTGCTGTAGACAGTATAATATACACCGCATAATGATGCATGGATAACTCAGTTCGTGAGTAAAAGCACTTATTGTTAATACTGTACTGTATTTTGATTAAACAAAATCTAATGAAAATTATCACACTCAAAATCGCGATATTTCCTAGTTTACGTAAATGGATGAACTACTTATCTTCCCTCCTGTACCTAGTAAAGTGATTTGTTTGTATTTTACGCCAGTATCATCGAACTCCAGTCGTGGAAGGAGGTAGCAAACGGTGTTTCCGGGTCTCAATCATTAATCCAAAGGTATAGCAGGATTAAAATTAAAAATGTTACTAAAAATAAAATGATATCCCTGTACAAACTTCATTCAGTAAGAAATTACTGCATTATCTATATCTTTAATTACATAAATATTACACGTAACATAAATAAGTAACAAATTTAACATATTTTATATCTACATTTTAGCTCTTATTATTCTGAAGTTACATGTAATACTCATTGTAACAATATTTATCATTGAACTATTCCTAACCGCTTTGTTTATTATATAGCCGGTTTAGACGGCCATGAAATCGTGATCATGAATAAAACAGGCTGTCATTCCATGGATACTTACTTCTTAATGATTCTGTGTTTAGACGGCCATGACATTGTGATCTTATAACCTCTCCAACTTGGAATATTTATTTAATGTAAATTTGTGCTATAGTAGGAAAAAAATATTGTATGAGACACATTCGCAAAGTTATTTTTAGCACGTGTGTTTGTAAAAGATAATCTTTATGAACTTGTATCATAAATACTACTATATGGTCATTTTAATATTTGAAATATCCAGTACCATGACAACCATTTACAGTCGTAATTTGTTTTGATAACGTGACGTAAGTAGGTTGACTGTATTATCATATATATCTTCGACTTCACTTCATAACAGCATTGAAAATGGCGACAACGGAAACACCTCTGTGGATGAACAAAGACTTGCTTGGGCAGTGGCTCAGTAAGGTGTACGGCCACGTGACCGTAACCGACTGCGAATTGAAGAGCAGTTCGTTCAATACGGACAACTACTTGAGCGACATACGACGTATAGAAGTGAGGACCAAGGAGGGTAATTCCTACTCACTGCTTGCCAAGTGCAGAATCGATGATGGTGCAGCCGTCAGTGCCATGCGGGACAGCAGCATCTTCGCTCGGGAGGAGCTGCTCTACGGTACCGTGCTGCCGAAGATGCACGCCCTCCTGAAGGAAGCGATGCCAGGTAAGTAGCTGTAGTTCCGAGGCCGACTGACACGCCACACTTTTGATTACATTTTCCTTAACTGGACACTCTACTAAAAATGACAACTTTTGCATAATAACTTTTTTCAACCAAATTTTGAGAATATGTTTACTATGTATGTGTGTATGTATTTATTCACACTGCAATGGGTATATACCCGATGGCAGTGGTAACTAATTACACTCAATAATGACAATAATAAACTTAAAATTAAAAATACAATTAATAATAATACTAATAATTAATACTAACAATAATTAATAATAATAATAATAATAATAATAATTTATTTATTTATTTACTTATATTTAATGTGCTGTACAACAGCCAGAGGCCAATTACAGTTCAGCACAAACAATATAACAAAAACATTAGCAATAATTTACAATAAAAGTACAAAGAAATGATTAAATTAATGGCAATTCATTAAAATGATAATTACAAATGAAATAATGGAATCATAACTGAAGAATGGAATCATATAAAATATTATTACAAAGATATACAAGATTATAATACAACGACAATAATGATAATGAATGGACGGGATAAAATGGATGACTAAACTACATAGCATAATGCAAATTAAGCTTTCAGGAATAACTCCCTGTAAAGTTAATTTGAATAATTTCGAGGGAAAAATTGTTCCGGGCCGGGTATCGAACCCGGGACCTTTGGTTAAACGTACCAACGCTCTCCCACTGAGCTACCCGGGAACTCTACCGAACACCGACCCAATTTTTCCCTCTATATCCACAGACCTCAAAGTGGGCTGACAGCAGTCAAGCAACCAACATTTGAGTGCTCACTAACTCTGTGTGACTTTAAATTGTGGTTTTCTGTTACGTACAGTGACGTGTATTATGCAAATTAAGCTTTCGGGAATAACTCCCTGTAAAGTTAATTTGAATAATTTCGAGGGAAAAATTGTTCCGGGGCCGGGTACATAGCATAATGAGATAAAAGTAATTGTGATGGAATCAAGTAAATTAATAAATAACAAAATGATATAAAAGTTAGCGAGAATAATATTAAAATATATATTTAAACAAAAGATATAAATGAAAACTGATATAAAACTTCAAAATATATACTACACATTAAATGGATTAAATGGATCCAAGCTTGATCCATGCAAATTCGCATATTTTATACATCTGCAGACCGAAGAGAGAGATTTAGAATTTCTATTGTAAAACATTTTATGATTTCTTAAACCCTTAGCAGGAATGCGAAGACTGATATTACTTAGGAAAGATTCACAATCAATATCATCCTTAAGAACTTTACAAAAAAATAAGTAATCAAGATCTTGACGTCTGGCAAATAAACTACAGCAATTAAAATATTTGCAGTTAATCTCATATTTATAATCATCAGAATTAGGTAAAAATCTATAAGAACAAAGGCAAATAAATTTTCTTTGAATATTCTCAAGCTTAGCCGAGTCAGTGGAAGTAGTAGAGTTCCATACAACAGATGCATATTCAAGCTTGGATCTGACCAATGTATAGTATAAAATTAACAAACACATAGGAGTAGAAAAAGAATAAGTTATAGATCTAATTAGACCAAGCATTCTTAATGAATGGGTATAAATATATTGCACATGATCATGGAAATATAATTTAGAATCAAGTAAGACACCAAGATCTCTAATACAATCTTTCTTAGTAATTATGACATTATTAAGAGTATAATTAAATTTTTGGGAGGTTTTACGCGTGAAAGAAATAGCAAAGATTCACAATAATAATAATAATAATAATAATAATAATAATAATAATAATAATAATAATAATAATAATAACAACAACAACAACAACAGGGAATATCCTAAATTAAATGAAACGATCACTTAAAATAACATTTAAAATAAATCTAATTTGTATCTTAAACCTAAGTTCGAACTAAAACCCACGAGTATGATATGTTCATATCTGCACAAGTACCTTTCAATATTACACTCATTTCGTTGTCAACTCACTCACTGCACTGGAACTACGACACATTTCACTGATTCTATCCTGATTTCACTAACACTTCAAAAACATTTCACTGTTCAAATACTTTGCACTGCCACTATAAACTATAAAGCTTTACTGACAGGAACACACTTCACTGGCACAACATAATTCTTCACTGATACAACACTTCAATAACAAAATATCATTTACACCCTTTAAATACTGTGTATAATTACCGTCTATTAGTAAAGTCCTTAAGCCTATTTTTAAATACATTTTTGGTTGTTGGTAAAGCCTTTAGTAAGTCTGCAGGTAAAGCATTCCAGTCCCTGATAGTACGATTGAGAAAAGAAAACTTTCCAGTGTCCGTCCTCTGTCTTCTTTCCCTCAATTTATATGAGTGGTCGTTCCTTGAAGAGTAATTTGGCGGTTGCAACCTATTTTTTATTTCTCTCCAGGCAGGCTCACCTCTGTATGTTTTGAACAGTGCGCATAATCGAATTCGCGTTGTCCTGTCCGTGAGTGTGTCCCATTTTAATGGTGAATTTTTCCGACAACACTTGAGAGCCCGTTTTTTAATCTTTTCCAGTGTCTTAATATGTTCTAATCTGTAAGGATCCCAACATGCAGCACCATATTCCATTACTGGACGTACTAGTGATTTATATGCAATCTCTTTGGATTTATCAGAGCCTTTTCTTAGTACCCTCATCACAAAGTGTAACGCTCTCCATGCTTTTCCCGCTGTGTCTGTAACGTGTTCCCCCCAGCCGAGATCGCTGTTAATGTTATTCTACTACTATGTAAAGGACTAATAGGCATTTAATAAAAAATTACAAGCTGGAGGGATTTTCTGTGATTTATCCAAAGCATTTGACTGTATAAATCATAAAATTCTGCTAGACAAATTACATTATTATGGAATTATGCACACCAATGGTTTCACCCATATCTCATAGATAGGAAATAGAAAGTCGAAATCAATACTACTATGAAATCTATCTCGACATGGGGAACTATTAATAATGGAATTCCTCAAGGATCAATATTAGGTCCCCTACTTTTTCTAGTGTTCATAAATGATCTTGCCCCTCTAATAAAAGATGTAAGTCATCCCATATTATTTGCAGATGACACAAGTATAGTAATTTCAGCCAATAACTCCAATACATTCCAATCTTCAAGAGAGGAAATTCTCTTCAAAATATGTGACTGGTTCTCAGTCAATAAATTAGTATTAAATTGTAACAAAACTAACATAATACAATTTAAATCCTGTCCAAATTCAACCTCGCAAATTTCAAGCGCAACAATTAACAATAGATCTCTAGTAAAAACAACAACAACAACAACAGGCAAATTTCTTGGCTTAAAAATTGATAATGTGTTAAATTTGGAAAAATCATATTAAAGAAATTACCCCCAAACTAAATTCAACATCTTTCGCTATTAGATCTATGCAAAAGATAGTAAATATCAATACTTTAAAAACAATATACTTTGGCATACTTCCACTCGGTAATGAGTTTTGGAATAATATTCTGGGGAAATTTCACAGATAGTAACAATATATTTCTATTACAAAAAAGAGTAATTAGAATAATAGTAAGTGCCAAATCTAGAGAATCGTGTAGGACTATTTTCAAAAAACTATAAATAATGCCCATGGTTTGTCAGTATATCTTTTCATTAATAATCTTCCTTGTATGTAATCGTGAAAACTTTGTAACTAATTCAACAGTTCATAGCATAAAAACACGTCAAAAAATGACTTTCATACTCCATCGGCAAGTCTATCGTGTTATCAAAAAGAATTGCGTTATATGGCAGTAAAAATTTTTAATAGCCTCCCTATCGATATAAAAAATGAAACTCAAAATATAAGATTATTTAGGGGCAAATTAAAGAAGTACCTAATTTCTCACGCCTTCTATTCTGTATGTGAATTCATGACATTCAATAACGCTTCATGAAATTGATACTAAAACTATGTGTTGTACTAGTAGACTATATTGTACATCTCTTCTGTGTATATTTCATCTAGACTGGGACTATAAATTAAGACTTCATAACAGTATTAAGTTTTTTGACTTGTTCCATATTCTAGCTGTTAAGCAATGTATGAATACCATGGAATGTTAATAAATACAATACAATACAATACAATCTGAAAATCAACATGAATTGTAAACTACTTTGATGTTCTTTCTACAAGTGACTAAAGAAAGCTATTCTGAATCTTCCAGAAAGCTTCGATCATCTAGCTCCGATTTGTTTCCACGCAAGTAACAGCTTGCTGCTCATGGAAGACATGTCAGCTTCAGGGTTCAAGATGGGGGATCGGAAAGAGGGCTTCGACATGGAGCGATCCTCACTAGTGATTCGCAGCTTGGCCCGCTTTCACGCGGCCTCCGTCCTCGCCTATGAGAGCGACCCGGAATCTGTGGAAATGTTGAAGGTCAGCTTGTACCACGAGCCAGAATCCCAAGACAAATGGCCAGAATTCTACGCAGGTTTGCACCATCGCATAACTTTAAGTAAACTAAAATCCTGGTGTCATTGTCATTAGTGACATGACGGAGATTCGAACTGTGAAATGAGCGAAACATGTAGGCTACAGTGTCTACCAAAAATTTCACACCCCTTCCAAAGAGATATTGAACTGCTCTTCCTATACTTAAATGAGATCCAAAGGGACCAAATGCCTGTGAAAGAACGTTTTTTTTTTACTGCAAACCCAGTCACTCTATCTTTCAAACTGTGCATTATATAACAATGTTTCTGTTATGAAAACTTACTGAAAAATTATTTTTTTTTGTAGGAATAAAATAATTACCCCAGAGTGGATATATTTAGATCCATGAAGGAACTGTAGAGATATGAATGTTTAAGTTATAAAAATCAGTCTGACAAAGATTCATGCCACCCCATACTCACTTACGTACTTACTTACAGCTTTTAAAGAAACCGGAGGTTCATTGCCGCCCTCACATAAGCCCTCCATTGGTCCCTATCCTGAGCAAGATTAATCCATTCTCTACCATCATATCCCACCTTCCTCAAATCCATTTTTATATTATCCTCCCATCTACGTCTTGGCCTCCTCAAAGGTATTTTTCCCTCCGGCCTCCCAACTAACACTCTATGTGCATTTCAGAATTCTCCCATACGTGCTACATGGCCTGCCCATCTCAAAATTCTGGATTTATGTTCCTAATTATGTTAGGTGAAGGAAACAATGCTTGCAGTTCTGCGTTGTGTAACTTTCTCCATTCTCCTGTAACTTCATCCCTCTTAGCCCCAAAATATTTTCCTAAGAACCTTATTCTCAGACATCCTTAATCTCTTTTCCTCTTTCAAAGTGAGAGTCCAGGTTTCACAACCATACAGAAGAACCGGCAATACGTAATATAACTGTTTTATAAATTCTAACTTTCAAATTTTTTCACAGTAGACTGGATGACAAAAGCTTCTCAACCGAATAATATCAGATATTTCTCATATTTATTCTGCATTTAATTTCCTCCCGAGTGTCATTTTTTTGTTACCTCCAAGATATTTGAATTTTTCCACCACTTCAAAAGAAAAATTTCAAAAGATACTTCCATTTCGTACAATGCTGTGGTCGTGCCAGAGAATCAATCCCACTCCGAGGCTTATTGTGTGATTTCGTAACAAACTGTTTTTTTACGGTGATGGATTGTTAGCATTTCGTCCAACCCCCAAGGTAGAGAACCACCCGTTATCGGCTGTCCACGACTGCTTATTCAATATATTCGCAGCTATCCTTCATATCTGGACGGCGTCTCTTCTATCCGCAACCTGAGGACGCGCCATGCCGTGGTGATAGGGATTCTTGAGATGTAAAATAATGTAAACAGTTATTATATTCTTACCTAAAATAAATGAATGAATACGGAACTACATGTTGGGATCCCTATAGAATATATCAGATAAATTCCTTAGAAAGAATCCAGTATAGGACAGCTAAATTTGTTAAAGGTAGAAGAGAAGATGGAAACGATACGATAAAAGAACTTAAATGGGAAACTTTGGAAAATAGACGTAGGAAAACTATAACATCATTATATAGAGCACATCTAGGTCAGAAAGCATGGGTAGACATAACGGCTCGGTTAGAAAAGCCAACGTACTATGGTAGGAACGATCATGATTTTAAAATCAAATGTAGGAAACAGAAAACGGATGTAGGTCAATTCTCATTTTTAAATAGAACTATAAATGATTCGAATGACCTACCTGCAGCGGTCTTTGAGGGCTGTCCTTCCTTAAGGAGATTCAAGAATAACTTAAAAAGTTGTGTATAAGTGCAAATTAAAATTAAGGTGACATTTAACATTTAATTTTTTAAGGTGACATGTATTTATTTAGCCAGACGAGTTACTTCCTTGGTTTGAATTGCAAATTATATAAAACTAGCGTGTAAGAGGGCCTTAGACTAGAAATGTTTAGCTTAAATGTAGTTCTGTTTATAAGTATGCATAAAGTTGTAATTATTTGACTTATCTGAACTGTTGTATCAGTGAAGCGTGGTGAGTCAGTGAAGTTATGGTTTTACAGTGCAGTGAATAGTTCCGATCAGTGATAATTTATAGCGTCAATGAAATGTGTTCTATAGTATCAATGAAATGTGTTATAGAGTGTCAGTGAAATGCGTCATAGTGCCAGTACAGTGAGTGAGATGAGAGTAAAGTGAAAGACTATTGAAACTTATGTAGGGCCTATACATATGTAGGTTGTATTGTAAAATTAGATATTTTATGTTTTATTATTACTTACTTACTTACTTACTTACTGGCTTTTAAGGAACCCGCTGGTTTATTGCCGCCCTCACATAAGCCCGCCATTGGTCCCTATCCTGAGCAAAATTAATCCATTCTCTATCATCATATCCCACCTCCCTCAAATCCATTTTAATATTATCCTTATTCCTTTGCTGTGAGGTCCACACCTGTGGAGTAACGGCTAGCGCGTCTGGCCGTGAACCAGGTGGCCCGGGTTCGATTCCCGGTCGGGGCAAGTTACCTGGTTGAGGTTTTTTCCGGGGTTTTCCCTCAACCCAATATGAGCAAATGCTGGGTAACTTTCGGTGTTGGACCCCGGACTCATTTCACCGGCATTATCACCTTCATCTCATTCAGACGCTAAATAACCTAAGATGTTAATAAAGCGTCGTAAAATAACCTACTAAAAAAAATAAATCCTTTGCTGTGGTCGTGCCAGAGAATCAGTCTCATTCCGAGGCTTATTTGAAGGATTCGTAACAAGCTGTTTTTTACGGTGAAGGGTTGTTAGCCCTTAGACCACATGATAGTACTTCCTTTCCACTATAAGATAGCATTATTAATTCAATTTCGATTTTTGATGGACCTTGATCGTTTTTCCCGTGTACCCTTCAATTGTATTGTGTATTGCAATTTTATTGTGTATATAATTGAACAAGTAAATACATTTAAATTTTTAGGATCATCAATATCATATATTAAAGAGGTAGATATTGGAAATAAAGTTGAAATGTTTTCAAAAATATGCGGAACAATTAAAAGAACTTTATAAAAATAAAGTAAGAAAATATACGATGATAAAATTTTATAAAACTATGGCAGTTCCTGCAGCTCTATATAGTAGTGAAACTTGGACAATGACAAGTAGAGATAAAAGTAGACTACAGGCAGCAGAAATGAGGTTTTTAAGATCAGTTCTGGGAGTCACTAAAAGGGACAGAATCAGAAATGAAGACATAAGAAATCAATTACAGATTTTTAGCCTAAATGAAGGAATAGACCATCATAGACAAAAATGGCTAGATCACGTAGACAGAATGGATGAGAGAAGATACCCCAAAGAAAATATTAAATTATATACCAGAAGGGAAACGAAACATAGGAAGACCCAAAAAACGATGGAAAGACCAATGAACTAATAATTTGGAGCGCGCAACAAGCCTTTGTAGGGCTTAATGCATGAAGAAGAAGAAGAATATAATTGTATTGTGTATTGCAATTTTATTGTGTATTGTTTATATTGTGTATACCACTGCCACCGGGTGCTTGCCCACTTGCAGTGTAAATAAATACATACATACATAACTTCAAGTTAATCTAAAACGTATTTGGTCATAGCAAGATAAGGTTCAATTTGTGTGTATGTCATATCCATAGCTTGCCTATAATAAAGCTGGTGATTTCCCGACAGGCCTGATAAACACAGTGGCTGAGGAAGTGGCCTGCTGGCCCGAGGAGTGGCAACCATTCGCGGAGAAGCTGCGACGCCTGGCTCCGCAGGAGTGGGGGAAGTTGCAGCAGGCGGTGCAGCGTGAAGTAGGGGACTTCAACGTGCTGGCACACGGCGACCTGTGGGTCAACAACATCCTGATGACAGATGACGCGAAAGCGGTGCGCTTCGTGGACTACCAGCTGGCCTACTGGGGGTCACCCGCCATCGACCTGCACTACTTCCTCAACACCAGCGTCAATCTGCACGTGCGGGAGAACCACGTGGACATACTGGTCCAGGTAGAGTTCAGTTTGTTTATGTTTTCGGAGGTATAGTCCGGATCTGCTTACGTAATACCCGAAGGGTGAAACCTAACCATTTTCCCCCCATTACTACATATGCTAGTGGATTGTGGTGATTTTCTAGTTTGCAGGTTGAATTTTCTTTTGCCAACTTCGTTTCGAATTTCGATGTACTGATAAATACTAAAAATGTTAGTGATTTTGTTTGGCAACCGAGACAAATATCGATAATATTTGTCGGTACTGGAGTTCCATGAAATTAAAATTGTACTAAATTTCTGAGCCGGTTACTGGAAGCTAGAGAAATTTGAAAATACTAATAATTAATTAATATCAGTATTAATATTAATACATGATAGTTATTTTATGTGTTGAGTTGTGGTTATAATTCAAGACTATAATCAGGTAAGTCTCCGGAGTTAGCACTAATAATTTCATGTGGTCAAACAAAATACATTTTTAGGTTAGGTCTCGTAAGTCAATTGTTTAGTCAAACCAATGAATTTCGCATTGCTAGACAAAATACTTGACATGTTGATCCCTTTCTCGTATAGTTTGCCTACGAAAATATCTTACAAATTATTGAATTATTTAGACTAACCTTCCAACATAAAGTACTGTAAGTAAATAAGTCATTTAGTACGTAGGATCGTGTGATATCTTGTAACAGTTGGCAACACTGATTAGACGACAATATTTGCTGTTTAGGAACTGTTCTTATGTGACCCTCACTATAGTTAGGGAAAGTTTTTCTTACCAACAACTTTGCTTCCAACCCTATTAACGCACAATGGAAAATATTCATTAAGGTTAAATATTTGCGGAAGAAATAAATGCTGTTGTCATACGTTCTTCCTAATCCCCATTTCAATTTCACACTCTTTACCATCCGTGAAGGGGTAGATGCTACTGTCTATCTTAAGGTACGTTCACACGTCGCTACTTTTGCAGCGATGCAGTACAAAAGTTGCGCTGCAAAAGTAGCGATGTGTGACTGTACCTTTACGAACGTTCGACTAATTGACTTTGAACATAGTGAAAATTATTAATAGGTATTGAAGAAGTGATAATACTGTTAATAATATAATTAGGATTATGAATCCTACAACGTCTTTAATGGTAAAATATGGGTGGAATGGAATTTTATCAATATTTCTATTTAGTCCTGTGGGATTATTTGATACTGTTTGATGAAGAAATAATAAATGTACTATTACAGCTGCTATTACGATAAATGGTAGTAGAAAGTGAAATGTTTACCGGTAATCTATATTTCGAAAATCTATACTAAGCGTTTGTATTTCATTTTATTGTTGTTTATATCAACTGGCACATTAGAAAGCTACTGACAGCAGAAGATAAATGTTTTCTTCACCGCTAGTTGCTACTCTACAGCATACACAATGGGGCAATCTGCACTGTGTCACCCCTCTTTGACTTCATAATACAAACTAACATCTCTTAATTAATTAATTATTAGTTGAAAATATTGTAAGAACGACACTAAAATATACTCAAACATGTAATTATTAAACATCTGTGTCACTGTATTTTATATCCACTTACGTACTTCATTTAATAAATTTTATTTTCTTGTGTGTACAACTTTGAGGGGTGCAGGTATAAGAGGTAACAGCTACCGGTCTGTTACTGACGGAGTCAGGGCGAGTAGAAGGGGAAAGAAATGCCTTCGCATCCTCTCAACTTGTATGAAATGTCGTTTAGCTGTCAACGAGTTAATTTGGTTTTTGAGTTGAAATATATTTTGCGCCTCGTGAACATGGAAGTGCATACTGTGGTAATTATCCATTCATTCACAGTCTTCTGCCCAAGGGCAGGTCTTTCACTGCAAACTCAACATTCTCCTATCTTTCCTATTTTCTACCTTTCTATTTGTCTCTCCATATGATCCATAGGCCTATAACTTAATGACATCCATCATCTGATACATTTTTTTGCCCCGAACTCTTCTTCCGTTCATCATTCTATCCAGTGCATCCTTTAGGAGGCAGACTCTTCTCAACCAATGACCCAGCCAATTCCATTTCCTTTTCCTGATCACATTCACTATCATTATACCTTCACCCACTCTTTCCAATATCGCTTTATTTCTCATTCTTCTGTCCACGTCACAAGGAGTAAACTAGGGAGAGGAGTATTGTATTGTATTGTATTGTATTGTATTGTATTGTATTGTATTTACTAATATTCCATGGTATTCATACATTGCTTTACAGCTAGAATATGGAACAAGTCAAAAAACTAAATACTATTATAAAGTCTTAATTTATAGTCACAGTCTAGATGAAATATATACAGAAGAGATTTACAATATAGTCTACTAGTACAACACAAAGTTTTAGTATCAATTTCATGAAGTGTTATTGAATGTCATGAATTCACCTACAGAATAGAAGGCGTGAGAAATTAGGTACTTCTTTAATTTGGCCCTAAATAATTTTATGTTTTGAGTTTCATTTTTTATATCGATAGGGAGGCTATTAAAAATTTTTACTGCCATATAACGCACTCCTTTTTGATAGCACGATAGACTTGCCGATGGAGTATGAAAGTCATTTTTTGACGTGTATTTATGCTATGAACTGTTAAATTAGTTACAAAGTTTTCACGATTACATAAAAGGAAGATTATTAATGAAAAGATGTACTGACAAGCCATGGGCATTATTTGTAGTTTTTTTAAATAGTCCTACAAGATTCCCTAGATTTGGCACCTACTATTATTCTAATTACTCTCTTTTGTAATAGAAATATACTGTTACTATCTGTGGAATTTCCCCAGAATATTAATGACAAGGATGTCCTTTATTACCTACCCTGTTCAACATCTACTTGGAGGATTTAGTGAAGAAATGTTTTCAGAGCATGGGAGGAGTGATAGTAGGAAGAAGAAGAAGAAGAAGAAGAAGAAGAAGAAGAATAAAGTGTATAAGATTTGCTGATGATATGGCGTTGTTATGAGAAGAGGAAATAATACTAAGAGATATGCTACTGGAGCTAAATGACAGTTCTGAGTAATATGGGATGAAGCAGGGGCGTATTTTGCGGGCTACCGGCGGTAGCCCAAGGAAATTACAAAAGAAAAAGTTTATAATATAACATAATGTAATAATTTTGTATTATTAGTTTTACCATAGTAATTAAAATTAAAGTAATTGTTAGATATATTTTGTGTAATAATAGGGTCAGCGGTAGCCCAAACCCTTTAACCAGTATACGCCACTGCGATGAAGATAAATACAAGACGAAGATCATGGTCATAGGAAGAAAAATAAAAAAAGAGAAACGTGCGAATTAGAAATGAGGCAGTATAGCAAGTGGACATCTTCAAATACTTGGGGTGTACTATAAATAGTAGCATGAGCTGCTGCCAGGAAGTCAAAAGGAGGATAACAATGACAAATAAAGCATTTAATAGAAAAAGTGCATCTTGTGCGGACCTCTGGAGAAAGGACTAAGGAAGATATTAGTGAAGTGCTTTATGTAGAGTGTGACATTGTATGGGCAGAAACATGAACATTTGAAGTGAACAGAAACGACTAGAAGAATTTGAAATGTGGGTATGGAGAAGAATGGAACTCTGACATTTCTTCTTCTGTCCTGACTTCGACTCGTTGTTTCATATAAAGATTACTGAACAACCTCCTCTCTTTTCAATTCACATCAATTTTATTCAGGATCCCCATCAGTTTATTCCAACCCGCTCTGTTAAATGCCTTTTCTACGTCTACAAATACTACATACTCTTCTTTACTCTTCTCTAATTATATTTGCGATTTTTCAAAGGGAAAAGGATAGCTTTAAAGCAGTTGGTACGGATGGCTTGCTAATGTTTGAGTCAGAGGTAATTTACCATGGTAATTCCCTTCCTCCAGCGCCCCATGGTATTTGCCGAGACATTACAGCAACCTTGGCGTTTACTTAGACGAAAATTTAAATTGGGAATGCCAAATAAAGGAAATATCCAAGAGAGTGTGCTATACCATGCATTCTCTTAACCCACTCAGAAACTTCCTCCCGCCAAAATTAAAACAGACTTCAGTGCAAACCCTCGTATTACCACTGTTTGACTATTGCGACGTAATACTTACAGATTTGACAACTGAACTTTCGAACAAGCTACAGCGTGTGCACAATGTGTGTGTCAGATTCATCAGCAATGCTCGCAAACTTGACCATATTACACCTTCGTTCAGATATTTATCCTGGCTGCGACTCAATAACCGCAGATCACTTCATTCGCTTTCTCTTCTGTTTCGAGTTCTTCACACTTCTACTCCAAATTATCTTCGTTCCCGGTTTAAATACTTATCCTGCAATCACAATCTAAACACCAGGTCATAAGAGAGCCAAATCCTAGCAATTCCTCCCCATAGAACATCCCACTATTCATCCTCTTTCACTGTCTCCTTCCCTCGTGAATGGAATTCTCTACCTCAGAAGATTAGGGACTGCCAGACAATAACTACTTTCAAGACAAAGCTAAACAATTTCTTACTGACGCAGACAAATTGAAGTTGTAATTATAATCATAATCGAGTTCAATGATTCAATTATATTTAGGTATGATTATTATTATTATTAATGTTATTATTAGTACATAATTATTTCATTGGAGTGTTGGGAAGGTAAAAGAATTGTTATGTATTGTATTGTATTCATTATGTTTTGCTCCTTAGCAATATAGTAATTTTGTATTTTTGTATCGCACTGGTTGAGTGGAAGAGAAGGCCGAATGGCCTTAACTCTGCCAGTTAAAATAAACCATTATTATTATTATTATTATTATTATTATTATTATTATTATTATTATTATTATTATTATATTTGAAAGTGAAGTGGTATTTGCTTGTGTTTCTGAAAGTCCTGTGTCGACATTAAATAACCCGACTCTAGTGAGGTAATAGACACATTTGTTTGGAATTTCTCCCTCATTTATTCATTTAATTTTTATTACCATTGATTTCCATGTATTTACAGGAGTACCACAACATACTATGCGACACACTGAAGGCTCTTGGCTACAAAAAGAAGCTGATAACCCTAGAAGAGCTCCGCAGGCAACTGGACAGTAAGATATACTTCGCAGTACACGCAATGTTCGGACCCTACGCCGTGATACAGAGCGAAACAAGCTCCGGGTTCAACTTCGACGAGAGCCTCGAAACGGGCAAGAACCCGGGACCCAAGATGCTCAGCCACAATTACAAGGAAGCATTGAAGAGAGTCCTACCTATATTAGAAAGAAAAGGCGTCTTCAGAGATGTTTAACAGTTACACGGTGTATCACAGTAGCAATGCCCAAGAAAATCGAGACTTTTTGGGAGAAGTTCATAACAACCCTTTCCGATGCCAAGTACAGTTACTTGAAAATCATAGGAGCTTGCATAAAATGTGATTTCGTTATTTCCAAGAAAGGCATATTGTGTGTACCTAACAAGACTGGCAAAGCTCGGATGGGATTAATTCCAAAGTTGAGAAAGCAAGCAAATCTATCCCCCGTCACAAGTCGCCGCACCCCACGAGATGATACAAATTAATTCCATTCGAGCTTTACCAATCTTATTAAGTACACAAAAGATGCCTTTCTTGGGAATAACGAAACCTCGTTAATTGCAGGCTTCTTTTATTTTCACTTGACTGCAGTGACGGCTGATTGACTGAGGCAAGTGAGGCCGGGCCTCAGTCACTTGGCTTAACTAAAATCAAATTTTGTGTTTTTATATAATGTATTAGTTATTTGAATGAAGCATATATCGCTGTAGAAGCATTTAAAAACTTTGTGATGTAGATAGACCTGTTTTGCAGTAAAATTTCTTCATGAGGCCAGGATCGCTCGTACCGGGTCTGGCTTGTGATGTATATAGACCTGTTTTACAGTAAAATTTGTTCATGAGGCCAGGATCGCTCGTGCCGGGTCTGGCTTGTGATGTATATAGACCTGTTTTGCAGTAAAATTTGTTCATGAGGCCAGGATCGCTCGTGCCAGGTCTGGCTTGTGATGTATATAGACCTGTTTTGCAGTAAAATTTGTTCATGAGGCCAGGATCGCTCGTGCCAGGTCTGGCTTGTGATGTATATAGACCTGTTTTACAGTAAAATTTGTTCATGAGGCCAGGATCGCTCGTGCCGGGTCTGGCTTGTGATGTATATAGACCTGTTTTGCAGTAAAATTTGTTCATGAGGCCAGGATCGCTCGTGCCAGGTCTGGCTTGTGATGTATATAGACCTGTTTTGCAGTAAAATTTGTTCCTGAGGCCAGGATCGCTCGTGCCGGGTCTGGCTTGTGATGTATATAGACCTGTTTTGCAGTAAAATTTGTTCATGAGGCCAGGATCGCTCGTGCCGGGTCTGCTTCTGGATTTTCGTTTGTCTTCGCGGGCTTTTGACGTTGCGCTTAAAACGTTGTACTGAGGCACGATTCGTCTGGCCTGGTCAGGTTTCACTCCTCTCAACCATGGGCCGGCCTCAAGGGTAGAGTGGGGTGGGAATAGGGTGACTTGTCTTCCTAAATAGGCCATAAATAACAAACATTCCAGCTCTTTGGCAGGCAGAGACCCACACTATTCTCTCCTCTTATGTCTTAGTTTATGACTTAAGCGAGGGTGTTGTACTATTGTACTTCGCGTAGTGAATCTGGGCCAATGTTGTTATGTATTTCGGGAAAATATAAACAGAAACAAATGCCAGAAATAATGCTGGTGTAGTTAATTCATTGTTAGAGTGTCCTTTTTCGAGAAGAAATAATATTGAAAGAAAGGAAGTTTTAAATAAAGAGAGAGCCGACCGAGATACCTACGACATCGCAGACAATTTTTCTGACAGATAATCTTAAAACGCGAGTTTCTATTGCATCCTGGTATGGGCAACATAAATGGTTAAGTGGTAATGTGGTGCAAAATAAACTTCTCTGTTGGCCTTGTTTGTTGCTGTCAAAGGAAAAAAATAAAAAGAAAAGAAAGAAAGGGGAATTTCAACACATAATATGGGATGCTTCATCACACTGAAACAATCACTGAAACTCAGAGCATAACAGCTTATTTGGTGAGTGAAATTATTATTTTTCATTACTAGTAATAATAATAATAATAATAATAATAATAATAATAATAATAATAATAATAATAATAGAGTAATAATGATATTAATAATATAACAGTAATAATTAATATCATAAATAAACATTTTCTATCGGAGGCACTTGAACTATAATGTTTTCGCTGTAAGAAAAATCCTAATGTAAACAATAGCACGTGACTGAAGTGAGGCTTCATTGGCCGCTGTTTGGCGCCATAAATTCTCAGTACGTGTTCCCGCCTACTGTTGTACGTTATGTTTCATGTTAAACAATTCCCGTTGCTCGTCAAGTAGACCCAAACTCACTATTGTGCATCTGTTTGCTCAGGAAACATTTACTTTATAATTATTGTAATTAAAACTCACTTAACTTATTATATACATTTAAAACTATTTCTTTTTCTCCGTTTTTGAGAGGGTTTCCACTCTTATGTTTAATAACCACACACACCGAGGATGCAGAAACCATACTTCAGTACCACGTGGTTATGTGAACAACGACGAGCTCAAGTATCGCCAGTTTGTTACAAGAACAGACTACCTCGGTATTACTGTTGGTATTCATCCGCGTTCATAGTACATAACAAAATATAAAAGTAGCTTTTCTTTTACATAGAGTTTTACATATGAGTGAAGTTATATGTTTCATCGTATTTAACAACTAGAATTCGATTTTTTATTTTCAAATAATACAAGATTATTGTTTCCAAATACGAACTATATTCTCCTGCGTCATGTGAGTGTTTCAACTGGGAGCCAATCACGGGTATGACAGCCACGTGCTTGTGTTTACATTATGATTTTTCTTACAGCGAAAACAGTATAGTTGCATCTGGCCTCACCGAGGATTTGGATCACCGGCCGCTACTGCTTGACTGTACTTGGCATTGGAAAGGATCGTAATGTAACCCTTTCAAAAAGGCTCGATTTTCTTGGGAATTTCTGCTGTGAGTCGCCGTGCACTCTGACTATGAGATCACTCACTACTGGTCTGTCACCTCGCGCCACAGTTCAGCTGTCGTGTGACTCCTGACATACATGATGTCATTCAAATTCGTTATCAGAGATCGGAAACAACCCTGTATTTAATTGCTAATTTCTGTTAAACTGCATGTAGTATTTATTGACTTATTATTGACAAGACTCTTATCGATATACTTGAGGAAGCGAAGTGATTGGTGAGAGATAAGTCTCTGTTTAAATATAAAGCAATATTCTTATCTGTATGCGTGTAACAAATGACTCAGGTTGACATTGTGATATTAGTTCATGTTGAAATATTGTGCAATATACACACTAATAGAGTAATACACATTCTTTAAGAACATACATGGGCAGAATTTTCGGTTACGTGAGGCACTCGATTTGAAACAGTTTGTTTACTAGGAGAGGAGACTGCAGAGTTACTTACTTCCTTACTGGCTTTTAAGGAACCCGGAGGTTCATTGCCGCCCTCACATAAGCCCGCCATTGATCCCTATCCTGAGCAAGATTAATCCAGTCTCTACCATCATATCCCACCTCCCTCAAATCCATTTTAATATTATCTTCCCATCTACGTATCGGCCTCCCCAAAGGTCTTTTTCCCTCTGGCCTCCCAACTAACACTCTATATGCATTTCTGGATTCGCCCATACGTGCTACATGCCCTGCCCATCTCAAACGTCTGGATTTAATGTTCCTAATTATGTCAGGTGAAGAATACAATGCGTGCAGTTCTGTGTTGTGTAACTTTCTCCATTCTCCTGTAACTTCATCCCTCTTAGCCCCAAATATTTTCCTAAGCACCTTATTCTCAAACACCCTTAACCTATGTTCCTCTCTCAAAGTGAGAGTCCAAGTTTCACAACCATAAAGAACAACCGGTAATATAACTGTATTATAAATTCTAACTTTCAGATTTTTCGACAGCAGACTGGATGATAAAAGCTTCTCAACCGAATAATAACAGGCATTTCCCATATTTATTCTGTGTTTAATTTCCTCCCGAGTATCATTTATATTTGTTACTGTTGCTCCAAGATATTTGAATTTTTCCACCTCTTCGAAGGATAAATCTCCAATTTTTATAGTTCCATTTCGTAGGATATTCTGGTGACGAGAAATAATCATATACTTTATCTTTTCGGGATTTACTTCCAACCCTGTAGCTTTACTTGCTTCAACTAGAATTTCCGCGTTTTCCCTAATCGTTTGTGGATTTTCTCCTAACATATTCACGTCATCCGCATAGACAAGAAGCTGATGTAACCCGTTCAATTCCAAACCCTCTGTGTTATCCTGAACTTTCCTAATGGCATATTGTAGAGCGAAGTTAAAAAGTAAAGGCGATAGTGCATCTCTCTGATTTAGCCCGCAGTGAATTGGAAAAGCATCAGATAGAAACTGGCCTATGCGGACTCTGCTGTAAGTTTCACTAAGACACATTAAGACACATTTTAATTAATTAATCGAATTAGTTTCTTGCCTTTGCAATGGTCGTGCCGGAGAATCAGTTCCATTCCGAAGCTTACTGTTAGGTTTCGAAACAAGCTGTTTTTTTTTTTTACGGTGATGGGTTGTTAGCCCTTCGCCCAACCCCCAAGCTGGAGGAACATCCCTTATCGGCTGTCCGCGACTGCTTATTCAATATATTGGCAGCTACCCTCCATATCTGGAAGCCGTCTCCTCTATCCGCAACCTGAGGACGCGCCATGCCGTGGTGATAGGGACCCACAATATATGGAGACTGCAGAGTAGGATGGGATATATAAACTGCTGTTACCTGCGTCACCTTATCGTAATCGCTAAGGCGGTCAGTGGCGAATTATTAGGAAAGCGCTTGGTTAACGTGAGAGACTCGAAAACTTTTATTCAATTTGGAAAATTAATTCGGCAGCTTTAATCATAAACCTCTTTACTGTTTCTCCGTCGCTGAATTGATTTAAATCACAGGCGAGAAATTGCGTAACTAAGCAATAATATTCCATCACGTTGTCTAAGTTTATTTTCTTGAATATTCTGGCGTTTCTCAAGATTACTTAATAGATTTGCACATTCTCGAACTAAAAAAAAATTCAGAAAATCATATTTCGTTTTCTACGCACATTTGATATATTTTTTTATAAATTTCTTTTGGAAATAATACGTACAAACAACATTTAATTCCTTGTACCTTTTAATGCAGCATGTTTAAGGTATAATGTCGTATTTAGTATACTATGCAAATGTTAAGATCATAAATTTTCTTCGGAATAGTACGAAAAATAACATTTAATTTCTCTTACCTTCTAATTCAGCATGTTCTTTATGACATAAGGAGTAATGTGTATTAAATTTATTAATGCCTAATAGGATTTTCGAGCATAACATACATCGTACGTTCTCCCCTTCCAAACAGCAAAAAAACTCTTCCTCCCATTTCTCATGAAATAATCGTTTTCTAACGCGTACACACTGCTCTGATAATTCCATTATGCCACCACTGATATTGCTTATGAAACTGATATAGAACCTGCCCACGCCTAGGAGCTGCGTGAGGGAGGAACGGGGACTGTGAAGATGATGTCACTCAGAGCGATAAGCTCTGTGAAGGTCAGTGAGGCACAAATTCTCAAGTGAGGCACGATGCCCATCTCTGTTTAAGAAATATGTTTGTTATGTAGTTGGTATGCATTGAATCTTATTGCGTAATACATAATCAGAACTGTTTCGCCTTCCTTGAAACTAACAAACTACCTGAAAATTTGTACACGGAATGAGAATTTGTTCTTTGTTAGCTTGTTACATAAATAAGAGTACATTAGTCTCGGATATACGTTTAGAGATTTTTAGAAGCAAATTTGTTCTTCGATCCAGTTCTTGTGACATAGCTATAGGCTACACATAACAATAAGCATCACAAAAACCATGGTTTATTTTATTTTCTAGTTTCTTTAAGTATTTTACGCTTTCTACGTACATTACGCGTAATTTACATGTCACGTAGAAAACGTTCTTTACATGTAATCGTACAACTTATGTCACGCACAAATGCAAGTGAGTGTAAAGAATTTACATAACTCTTGATACGGTTTCTACACTTCGCCTTCAAAAACGTACTGTCAACGCGGGCTACTTGGACCCTTAAGGTGTTACTTGAATCCAGAAGAAAAAAAAATGTTTACTTACGATTGGAGTAATTTAGGTGAAAATATTTGTACAGATGAAAGTTTGCAGAGAAAAAAGACCACAACTTTCGACACCAAACTGTTATTTTACATCGACAAAAACATTTTTTTCTTCTGGATTCAAGTAACACCTTAAGGGTCAAAGTAGCCCGCGTTGACGGTATGTAAAATAAAATATGTATTTTCAACGACGTATATAGCCTGCATCTGTGTAGATACAATATACAGGAAATATATATCACTAGAGCTCGGATATTTAGGCATTTATAATAGTTAAAATAGGCAGGTAAAAAGGCAATAAAAACTTAAAGAAAAGGCACAATAATCTTTTAAAAAGGTATTATAAATTTAAAAAACGCATAATGTACAGTACTTTAGCAATAAATTTAAATTAACTCACATATTTACTTCGTAGCTGACACATGTTGACTTATAAAATACTTTTTCTCGTGATTAACTCTCTTTTAATAAATATTACATAACAAAACTGTTCCATCGGTTGAAAACACATGGGCTCCAAATTCACTAACGTAAGCATGAAGTTTACTTTTCAATGGTTTACTGAATTTAGGCATTCTAGCTAACCGATCTTATACCTTCTGTCACCCGACAATAACTGACTGTTCCTCAATCAAATTTCTTTCTCCTACAATAATAAACACGTGTAGCACAAAATTGTAACAGTAACATTTGAAAATATGAAAGCAAATAATTGAAAATGCTACGTGACAACTTCTATGAGAACGAGCTTAATATTTAAAATTATAAAGCTGATTGTTGGTATCGTGAAGACATGACAATATTATATTTGTAACTACGGTGGATTGTCGATCTTTATTAATATTACACCAATAGTATTAAAGCACAATTATTAGCAGATTAAGCACAGAAATAAATTACTTTTATTTACTATTTTTTAGTAAAGTAGTCATTGTTTTAAATATTTAAATTTCATAGACATTATAAAATTATAAAATTTCAAATAAACAAGAAATATTGCTTTAAAATTACAAAAAAAGGCATTTATTAATAATAAATATCTTAAAAAAGCAAAATATGCAAAATAAAAATTTGCCCCATCACATAGATTTATTCCAAATCACATTTATATGTATGCAAATAATGATTTATTTCCACCCAGCAAAAAAGGCATTTTGCCAAACATCCGGCGAGATCTACTTCATACACATTCTTGACGAAAACATGAACTCCCTGTGATTAGTATTTATTGCAACATAGGATGCAATATACTGTCAATCATTATGCGATATTGCTTTGCTTCGTGCGTGCTCAGTATTTTGTTGCCACACTTTGTGAAATACAGATAACACTATAGGGAAGGAGGAAGTAATATGACTGTAGAATTTAACAACTTATTCTTTACATAGAACACAACGAAGCATTCTAATACCATATTAATACCAAATTAATAATCTTTTTCAGAAAAAAAAATAATTTCTCCGATAGAAAACAAAAGATGCGAAAACAAATGAATGAGGTGTATAAACAATTGAATGGTCTTTCATATCTATACTAATAATAAATCTGTAGCCGAAATTTTTCTGGTAATTTTCGATTTTCCAAAAATAATTGGGTGAAACGAGCGTTGAGCGGATTCCGCCGATTTTGGAATAGACACCGACGTACTTGAACTGCCAACATAGAAAACAAAAAATCACACTCAATCGCTTTCACCTTCATCTTGACGGGATAATAAAAGCCTAAACTAACCTAACCTAACCTAAGTGCGTCGGTGTCTATTCCAAAATCGGCGGAATCCGCTCAACGCTCGTTTAACCAATAATTGGTCCTAACATGTATAATTAACCACCCTGAAACCGAAGAGCGCTCTTTTGAAATTTTTGTTTGTATGTCTGTCTGTCTGTCTGTCTGTCTGTCTGTATGTTTGTTACCTTTTCACGCGATAATGGCTGAACGGATTTCGATGAAAATTGGAATATAAATTAAGTTCGTTGTAACTTAGATTTTAGGCTATATGGCATTCAAAATACTTTATTTAAAAGGGGTGTTATAAGGAGGCCTGAATTAAATAAATTGAAATATCTCGCTTATTATTGATTTTCATGAAAAATGTTATATAACAAAAGTTTCTTTAAAAATAATTTCCGATAAGTTGTATTCTATATAAAATTTTGATGGGACTGATATTTAATGAGATAAATGAGTTTTAAAATTACAATAACAACGCCATCTAAGACACTGTACTGAAATAAAAACAAATGACTTCGTCTATAAGGGGCCTTGGACAACAACAATCGAAAGCTATTAAACATAGCCTACAGAGAATGTTTCTGTGTTTGTATGAAGTAATATCGGAAGCTGAGCTGATCCCTCATCCGGTGAGGCCCTCCATGTCCTTGTATGTGATCCATAGCTTACTTCCTCTCCCGACAGGTCGCGGCCCTGTAAGGCCCGGGTGGCGTGGGTCGTGTAAATGAACCTACAAAGGAGAGGTTAAACTGAGAGAAAGAAAGAAAGAAAGAAAGAAAGAAAGAAAGAAAGAAAGAAAGAAAAGAGAGAGAGAGGGAGGGAGGGAGGGAGGGAGGAAGGAAGGAAGGAAGGAAGGAAGGAAAGAAAGAATATCGGAAGCAAATTAATTGTTTAATTATTATTTCACCACTGGAAAGTGTAGTTTCTCTAGATGGACATAATTCTACAATGTTATTACAGTAACTTCTGAAACATATAGCAAGTAATATAAAGTATACACATTAAAACTAAATGATATGTCAATCTTCATTAAACTATGATTGTATGTAATAACAATTAAGAAACATGTTAAAGTAATTGTCATTGCAACAAATGATTGCTCTCTGGACCAAAATGACCGCATTTTATTTATTTAAATTTTTTTTTTTTTTTTTTTTTCAATGATAGTACTTTATTTGTTTAAGTGCACTTTAGAAAGTAGACATTATTGCTTACAGTAGGAACTTTTCATTTACACAAGACTGAACTTTAAGGCAATATCACATAATATTTAGACCATTACACTTTCTCAGATAATGTGACTATTATAATTAGTAATATATTTTATTAATTACAAAATATATAGTTCAAAGTTTAAAAGCAAGAATTTCATAAATGTTGATCTTGATGCTTGGAATTATCTGACGCATTCCGAGTCATCGTGTCGAATCCATTTCCTTCAGAGAGGATGCTTAGAACGGCTCTCCGACCGGCTTGATGGTTAGCTCGTGAATCTGAACATGCGGTGGTGTCCCAAGGACGTACAGGACGCCTTGTGAGATGTCCTCACACTCCAGACTTGGTCCCTGGTCGTACATCGGCTTTGGTGTGAGACCTCCTTTAATCTTGATACCAGATGCCTCTATTATTTCGGTTCGTACCGTACCCGGACTCAGGCTCTTTCCGATGCCTTGGCAAGCGTCCAGTTCGAAGATCTTGCACTTGACGCCGAAGTTGGGGCGCTGCCTGGGGTCGTCCTGCTCGCTGCAGATCTCGCGTGGGGCATTCCGCATCGCCCATGCTCTTGACGCCGGCCAGCCGTCGTAACTCAGACATAGAGTTGATCTTCATGTTGCCGATGGGGAGCACCTCGCCTTGTGGATATTCTCGACCATGGCTTCATTAAAGATCGGACATCCTCTCTCCTTTCTTCGTGGAAGTTTTGTTCTTGTGAACTTTCTACCCGTGCTCAAGCAGGTACGCTACACATTAAATGAGAAAGATCTCTTCTAACGAAATAGAGTTAGGAAATGATCCCAGGATGGAGGCAGCATTCCCTCGCTGAACCGCTATCCCAATGCGTTGACGAAGGAAATTGATACATCTAGGATCGCCGGTACGGGACAGTAGGCGTGTACCAATTTGGGTGAGTAGATCTTTAGCGTCTCTACACCACGGACCAAAGGTCTCAACTGCAAAAGCGACGAAGATGTAATTTGATGTTAAATGTTCATATTTGCGTCGTTTAGCATGATAAGCGGATTCAGCAGCAGATCCGGCACAATTGACAGAAGATTTTAAATGGGAAAGGGCTAATGTATCTACACATGTAAAATCCCAGATGAGTGATTTACCTTTGGACCAAGGAATTAATGTCAAGCCGTCAGGTCGTTTACCATCCGACCGGCTAATACCAGATGGTTCAAGAAGAGTTGGAATGTCACAGGAGGTTAAAGATCTACTAATGATGTTATTAATAGCAGAATGCCTAGGAAGGCGGCCTTTACTTCTGGCACAGCTTAAGGCATGATGTCCAAAGGAATCCACAGTCTCTCCGCATATACATTGGTGTACATGGCAAATTTTGCAGCCCAGACGCAATGCAGTAGCGATTTGGAAAGATTTACCGTCCATCAAGGTACCAACATAGGAGGAAGGCAGAGCATGGAGCCAAGATCCAGATTCCTTCTCTTGAAGAGCTTTAATACGAGCGATGTCCTTGTCAGATGTGAAAGAGGATATAAGATAATCAAGTATTTGACCTGCAATAATCTCATCCCAGGCTTTTTGAATGGCTGGATTCTGGGGAGGAGCAAAGTTATTCGTTTTTTCGTACCACTTATTTAAGGCTTCAGGAACATAGCAAATGTCGACAGCATCACTGTAAATAGGGAAAATAAATTTGATGAAGTCAATAACGCCAAAGACTGAAGATAAAAAAGCTGGTATACAAATATCAGTAAGTGTACGAATACCGAGGCCTCCTAATTTAATTGGGAGAGAAGCCTGTACCCAACTGTTGTTGTCAAAAGAAGTATTTAAAATAGATTGTAAAGACTGCTTTAATAAATCATCTGCCTGCTGGAGAAAAGTAGGAAAAAGAAATAAGGGTGTAGTTCTTAAAAAATAAGTGAATTTAGGGATTAATAGGCAATTTTTGACAATGAAATAAGAGACTTGGGGGTGAAAATGTTCAAGACGACCAAACAGAGTTTTCAGGAGCTCCAATTTTTGAGTAGCTATTTCATCAACAGAATCTAAAAAGATGGGAGAACCCAGGACGGACAGATTTGACTTTGTGACAGTTTTAATGCCAGGAGCAATATGCTGGAAAGAAGATAAAATATTTGGGTTAATAGCAGAACAAAAATAAATTTCACATTTATTAGGATTAATCTCAAGACCAAGTTCGGACCCAAGATGAATGATTTTCTGTAGATCACAAAGAACAATTTAAATTAAGTAAGATATTAAACGATTTATCCTTCTATCAAACACGGATGTTCCCTGGATCAAATGTCCTATTTTAATTATATAATTACTTTATATTTATTTCTAACAGACGCAGCGGAGCGCACGGGTACGGCTAGTTTAGTATAAAAATCTAGGAGTGCCTTTGAAATTTCAAAGTGAGGATGACTGGGGGAGGGGGTGAAATCTAAAATGCAATTAAGCCTGGTTTCAGACTTCCCTCTCAATATCTAAATTGATGTGTTTTTTGTTTAAATTTAATTAAATTTAAACAGTTAGTTACTTAGACTTGGATGTTTTGAAATGAAAGCCCTGTATGTGACCGTGCATTTATGTTTGCACATTTCTGAACATGTAGTATACTTCGCGAGACGTTTGAGTACAAACTTCAAAATATTTCTGGAGTGTTGGCCCTTTTTCCGCGAGCGAAAAGAGCACAGTGAATTAAGAGAGAAACGATTGAAAATAGAAAATATTAAAATATTTTATTTGTTGTTTATATCATGAACCGAAAGTTCTATGTGTGATATTGAAGGCCAAGATCTGTTGCCTTCACATTCACATGCATTAGCGGAGGTGAACGATTACCCGCCTAATACGAGAATAACGTGTGGTTAGCACAATAATCTCCTAGGCCTTATAGCTGGCTCGCGGAACAAAGCTAATCTAAAATATATGAGAAATCTGTAAGAGCATCTTAGCGATATAATTCTAATGCGTCAGTTATACCACAAATATCACTAAATTCAAATATTTTTATTTATGCTGACAATGTATGGCTTCGTTTTGAACGACGGAAATTAATAACTGTGGTCTATCGGCCTTCACAAATGGAAAACAGTATTGTAAAAGAGAAGAAAAATACATCCATTGAAACTGCGAAGGAATCAAATGAAATATCGAAGAATTCCAAAATTTAATAAGGTGCATAAAATAATTTTGTCAATATGTGAAGCTAAATAATAAAAAATAGTAGATACAGGGGCATCATTTTATTTTTACTAACATTTTTTATATTAACCTGGCTATACCTTTGGATCAACGCCGTTTCCTATCCCCTTGCACAACTGGAGTTCGATGATACTGGCATAATATACAAACAAATCTCTTTACTACATATAGGAGGGAAGAAAAGTAGTTCATTTACGTAAACTAGGAAATATCGCGCTTTTGAGTTTGATAATTTTCATTAGGTTTTTGTTTAATCAAAATACAGTACTGTATTAACAATAAGTGTTTTTACTCATGAACTGAGTTGTTCATACGAACGTATTCATTATGCAGTGTATATTATACTGTCTACAGCACATTAGCGTACAATATAGAGAATGAAGTTACATTGAAAAATAATCATAATATGGATATTTAAACACATTTTTTGAAAATGGTGGCCGTTCATTTCGATACAGGCTTCAGTTCTAATGTGCATATTATCGCACTATAAACTATTGTACCTAATCCCAATTACCAGTTTCGCCCTTCGTAACTAGTAACTCATGTTGAAATAATTCTGTACCTACTCTGTAAAAGAGTACCTACATAGTGTAAATTCAATCTTCACTTCTGCCCTATCCGAAAAGATAAAATTACTCAGACATACTATCTACTGTCCGTCCAAGTGGTTATGTCATAGGGTCGTAGAAAGGGAGGAAATCACATGACAATTACTTAACGAGGCCCTTTTATTTAAGTTGTTTTAAACAGTTGTATAATATAACATAGACGTCCAATTCCTAAAAGAAATTAATGTTCTCACAAAAGAGCTAAGACGACAGCCCAGCCACTAGCTGGCGAATAAAAGCAGGTGGGGGAAACCGGGATACAACGTAGGCAAATGGACGACAGTACCTGTACGAAAATGATTCAATATTGAAAGCTCTTTCGTCACTGGAAAACGCGAACATATTTTTGGAACTTACTGTTTACTATGACCGTAAGGCTACTATGACTGTATATGCGGTCTTGGATCTGTGTGCAGGACAGTTGAACTTCATTAGTAGAAGGGGTGGGAGCGAAGTACATTCAAAAACTCAGATACAATAAAAATTGAAGTAAAAATAAAATGATGTCCCTGTATATGCATACAAGGACATGAGTTCACTTTATCTCATATTATCTTAAGTAAGATTACGTGTTAGTCTTTATCTGTAGTGAGAGTGTTATAAAACCGTGTCATCAAACGCTTGGATAGCAAATATCGTCAATTGAATTGTGAAACTGGAGGTAAGTGTCAAAATCGACGAAGATTTTAAGTGTAAATTTCAGCTTCTTTAGTTGAGAAAGAGGAACTGTAATTTAAATTGTTCGTTATATTAAATAGCGTTTTAAATATGAAGATTCCACTGCAAGAATGATGGATGTCATTTGGAATACTTTTTTAGGAGAAGCAATTGAAAGTTTGAAATCCGTAGTGCTCAAAGCTTAACCACAGTCTAGTATATACAGTCGCGAAGCAAATATGCAAACATTAGATAGTTGCTCACCACTAGGATCGCTAATATCGCCTCATTACAGGCAATGCAAAATAGTACCGTCACAGTCTATTGTTTCTAGCACCCTCAAAACTCAAGCTTCGTGACTGTATATAGTAGACTGTGGCTTAATTGTGATTTTCCGTTCATTACTGGACAATAACTATCAGTGTTAATGCTATATAACTCTCTATGTACATTCTATATGTCTTAAGCTATGCACTGACAGTCTTGGTTCATTTTCGACAAGAAAGTGACATCCATCATTCTTGCAGTGGACTCTTCATATATGAATGGTGAGTGATTAAAAAAAAGGAAGTACATTGCTTTCAAGTGTGTAAAGATGTTGAAGGAAATACTTAATGCTTTTTGAGTATGCCAGCTTTTATGTTAATAGTTTTAATAGTACATTATGCAACGAGCCTATAATGGTAGTAATTAAGACGCGAGTATGTTTGTTTATGAAACGAGCGCAAGCGAGTTTCATAATTATCATACGAGCGTGTTAATTACCATTATAGGCAAGTTTCATACGACTTTTTATGCTCGACCACATTTCTAACTTGAAATTATTCATAAGTATTCATGTTATGGTTATGTAAGTGAGAAGTGGAACTGACCTGAATTGTGAGATGTGCGCAGACGCGAAAGTATTGCTTTTTTCCGAAACACGAATGTCATTGACCTTGATATAATTTAGAGACTAACATGAAGATTAGGCTTGATATAACCTGGAAATTAATTTAGAATTGAAAAACGAGATGACAAATTGAATTTATTTGAATATTATTTACAATTAACGCTAATTATTATAGTAACAGAACATAACCTTCTGCAACAGTATTGGATTTCCAGCCTCCGTGACTTTTCGCTAATTGTCTTTCGATTGCATATCCGAGAATAATCGATACTATCGGTTTTATAATGGTACAATCAGTACAAAGGTGATTTTCATTGGCTAAAAAACTGAATTATAATGAATAGGTGTACTTTAATGAGGTGCATTAAAGGGATAATACCAGGTGTATAATTACTACATTTCGGCATGGTCGAGCATAAAATTTAAAACACTTTAGAAACTTCAATAGTGTTGTGAATTTTCGTAATCAGCATGTGTGGGTTGATGAAAATGCCCATGCACTTGAAGAAACAAGGCATCAGCATCGATTCTCAATCAACGTATGGGCAGGCGTTCTTGGCAATAGATTAAGGGCCATACGTGCTACCATAGAGATTAACTGGGGCTCGTTATCAGGACTTTCTTATTAACGTATTGCCTACCTTGCTGGAGTATGTGCCATGTCAGCAAAGACTACAGATGTGGTTCATGCATGATGGCACACCAGCACATTTTTTCCGCAATGAGCGTGAACACCTGACGCTGACATTTCAGGACCGCTGGATTGGTTGGGGAGGCCCCACACCTTGGCCTGCTCGTTCCTCAAATCTAAATCCCCTATACTTTTGGTCAATTTCAAAGAGTGCATGATTCCTTACGCCAAAGGGCAGAGGAATGCATTGCCATGAATGGACGTCACATTGAGCACCTCCTATGAACAAATGTTCAGATATCAGAAAGTATGTGTTTTAGGACCCATGTTTATTATACATTTTTTTCTTGTTTTGATGCATAATATCACCTCTTAAAATACTGGATACTTTTTTAACACCCTGTAGAATTCGCACGTTTACCTTTTGTATTTTTCCTCCGGTAACCATGGTCTTCGTCTTGTTTGCATTTATCTTCATTCCATACAGCTCACATCTGTCATTTAGCTCCAATAGCATGTCCCTTAGTTTTATCAGTAAATCTTATGCACTTTATTCTTCTTCCTCGTACTATCACCTCTCCCAATTTACCACAGCAAGTAAATGTGTAATGGACGTCATAAAGGCTCGTTCACAATGAAAATTAAACATAACGTAAACGTTAACTTAACGTTACAGTAAAATCAAGAAGTCATACCATCATTCACGATGGGAACATAAACATAACAGCAAACATACTTGGTAACCATGGAAACATAATAACGACGCCATTTCCTCATATTCTGTCGTATACTTCAGCGCTCCACGATTGTGTTCTGTTTGCAATTTACGTAAGCATAAGCATGAAAGTTTGGAGTTTGCAAACTTTCATGTTAACGTCTTACGGTAATGTTTATGTCAATGCTTATGTGAATCATTGTGAATTAGTATTATTTTATTAATAGTTCAAACGTACATAACCTTAATATTAAAACTGATACATGCACAAATAGTGATTATACGCAATAAATACGGTACACAATTTAATAACAAATTTTCTATCATATAACTATTCAACTTAATGTGAATCATTGTGAATGATCCCATTTGGTAGCCTGGGCGCAAACTTCTGTGTTTATGTTACGGTTATGTTTAATTTTCATTGTGAATGGCCCTAAGGTTCGTTAATGCGACATTAGAAGACAGGCTTTAAGTTGGAATTAATATTTCGTCGTTCCTGCAATAACTCCTATGTGCAAAATATAAAATTTTTCAGTAGGAAGAAAAAACATTTATTCTATGGCAGTGATACATAGGAGATTGTGAATTCTTACATTTCCGAAACAAAGAAATACAGGGACATCATTTTATTCTTACTTCAATTTTATTGTACCTGAGTTTTTGAATGTACTTCACTCCCACCCCTTCTACTAATGAAGTTCCAACTGTCTTCCAGACAGAATCAAGGCCGCATATAGTAAACAGCACTGAGTTAGTGAGTATAGTACGTTCAAGAAATATGTTCGCGTTTTCCAGTGACGAAAGAGCTTTCAATATTGAATCATATTTTCGCACAGGTACTGTTCGTTTGCCTACGTCGCATCCCGATTTCCCCCACCTGCTTCTGCTCACCCCTCTATAAAAGTTGGGCTGTCTTAGCTCTTTTCTGAAAAGATTAATTTCTGCTAGGAATTGGACGTTTACGTAATACTATACAACTGTTTAAAATAACTTAAATAAAAGGGCCTTGTTAAGAAATTAACTGTCACGTGATTTCCACCCTTTCTACGATCCAGCGGCGTACCCACTTTGACGGAAAGTAGATAGCATGTCTGAGTAATTTTATCTGTACGGGTCGGGCAGAAGTGAAGATTGAATTTACAGTACGTAAGATACTCTTTTATAGAGTAGGTACAGAATTATTTCAACATGAGTTACTAGTACGAAGGACGAAACTGACAATTAGAATTAGAGGCAATAGTCTATAGTGCGATAATATGCACAAAAGAACTGAAGCCTGTATCGAAATAAACGGCCACCATTTTCAAAAAATGTTTAAATACCCATATTATGATTATTTTTAAATTGAACTTCATTCTCTATATTGTACGCTAATGTGCTGTAGACAGTATAATATACACTGCATAATGAATACGTTCGCATGGATAACTCAGTTCGTGAGTAAAACACTTATTCTTAATACAGTACTACATTTAAAAACCTAATGAAAATTATCGAACTCAAAATTGCGATATTTCTTAGTTTACGTAAATGGACGAACTACTTTTCTTCCCTCCTATACCTAGTAAAGAGATGTGTTTGAGTTTTACGCCAGTATCATCGACAAAGCTCGGAACTTGGGGACTTGTGTCTTTGCACGTGACTAAGCGACCGGACTTCAATATCAACAAACTCCTGCTTCCAGCACGGAGGTACTGTCAGGTCTGCTACAAAAGTGGTTTCTGGCTGCAACAACATACTGATAATATTGTGGTAGGTTGAAACACGTAATTTCATAGCATATATATAATAAAAATAAACATGAGAAATATATCAAATTTACTGTTCTGCTGTGTACATTTTATTACAGTGTATGACTATCTACATTCGAAGATTTTTTGGTAGCAGACTTAAAATACTGAATGTTTTCACTGTTACTGTTTTCTGTTCGATTTTCAGCAGTTGCTAGCTGATCTCGTATGTGAGAAAGATAAGTATATCCTAAATTTTTCTCGAAAATAGTTTTCAATTAGTGTGTCACTACTAGGGCAAGCCCCTCTACGTTTCGATCCATGGCTATGGACAGGCTTTTCTACAATTTGAGGGACTGCAGTGTCTTTCAATGAATTTCGTTTCCAGCCTCTAGTTAGTGTGTGGCACAACTTACAAAATATAAACTCTCCATTCGAAAAAAATAATGTATCTCCTCCGAATTCTCCACGAAATTCTGTATCTTAAATTTAAAACAAAATGTATTTTCAAACTTCTATAATAACCATTCGAAATAACACATATTTTCTATTTTCGCAAACAGACCGTTTACCTTTAATTCTCTGAATGTCATTGGCTTCGACATAACAGTTTCTTCGTCCGTCTTCCTGTCATTAGTTGTGGCCACTTTCTTAGTACACACGACTGTCCCTGAGCACTTGCAGCGTGAGCTTTGTGTACGTTGCACCTGTAACCTTACTCATGCACACGACACAAGTCCCCAAGTTCCGAGCTTTGATCATCGAACTCTAGTCGTGGAAGGAGGTAACGAACGGTGTTTCCCGTTCTCTAAAGGTATAGACAGGTTAATATTAAAAATGTTAGTAAAAATAAAATGATGACCCTGTATAATTGTATATAGGAGTTTTTATTATTTGCTGTATCACTATTAAAGTTATTTAATAGAGCAAAAATCTGAAAATCGATAAATATATCACATAGGAGTTAGTGCAGGAACGACGATTTCCTATATCGATTTCGTTTTGTCGTAACAGCATTAAACATGTCGACAACGAAATCCCCGCTGTGGATGGACAAGAATTTGGTTGGTCAGTGGCTCAGTAAGGAGTATGGCCCTCTGACGGTGACGGACATCGAGGTGAAGAGCAGTTCGTCCAATAAGGACAACTATCTAAGCAATATAGTACGCCTGGCGGTGAGGGTGCAGGACGGAAGGACTTTCTCGCTGATAGCCAAATGCAGGATCGACCAGGACGCAGCCATCAGTGTAATGCGGGACAGCAGCATCTTCACGAGGGAGGAGCAGATGTACGACACTGCCCTGCCCAAGATGTACGCCCTCCTGAAGACAGCGTTACCAGGCAAGTAGTGACCAAGAGGTTATATATACAGGGTGATGGGAAATTGTTTGTTTCCTTCATACTAGGGTTTAAACTAGAAAATAAATAATTGTCGTGAAAATGCACAAATGAAAAATTATATTCGTACAAATTGCGAAAAGCTTGTGCAATATCTATACTAATAATAAATCTGTAGCCGAAATTTTTCTGGTAATTTTCGATTTTCCAAAAATAATTGGTTCTAACATATATAATTAACCACCCTGAAACCGAAAATCGCTTTTTTGAAATTTTTGTTTGTATATCTGTCTGTTTGTCTGCCTGTATGTTTGTTACCTTTTCACGCGATAATGGCTGAACCGATTTCGATGAAAATTGGAATATAAATTAAGTTCGTTGTAACTTAGATTATATGCTATATGGTATTCAAAATACATTATTTAAAAGGGGGGTTATAAGGGGGCCTGAATTAAATAAATCGAAATATCTCGCTTATTATTGATTTTTGTGAAAAATTTTACATAACAAAAGTTTCTTTAAAAATGATTTCTGATAAGTTTTATTCTCTGAAAAATTTTGATAATACTGATATTTTATGAGATAAATGAGTTTTAAAATTAAACTAACTGCCATCTAAGGCGGCATATTGAAATAAAAAACAAATGACTTCGTCTATAAGGGGCTTTGGACACAACAATCGAAAGCTATGAAACATAGCCTACAAACAATGTTTCTGTGTTTGTATGAAGTAATATCAGAAGGTAAATTAACCGATTTGTATAATTAATTATTATTTCATCATTGGAAAGTGTAGTTTCTCTAGATGGACATAATGCTATAATGTTATTACAGTAACTTGTGAGTGAATTGAGGACAGGTAAGATTAAAATAGCTTCTTATGCACGGAAAACTTGATAGGTTATTCTGTATATTCATTTCCTGTATTTCTTATAATAATGTTTATGAACATATTCATTATCTTAGAGAATTAACGAACAACGAGAGTGTATTGATTTAGTATGCAGTAATAGTACGTTAGCTTAGCAATCCATTATTTTATAATTCAAATTTTAACTATGCTCAATTGAATCGTGTTAAAATACATAAAATACATATGCAATAAATGCAATGCAAAAAAAAATGGGTAATGAGCCAAGCAGATTATGTTGCGCTGTTGTAAAAGTTGTTCCTCCTGAGATTCAAGAGCTCCCACAACTAATTGAAAACTTTCTAATTCGAGTACATCCGTTATCAACACACTTTTCCATAATATAATATAATATAAACATAATAATAAATCTGTAGCCAAAATTTTTCTGTTAATTTTCGCTTTTCCAAAAATAATTGGTAATAACAATTAAGAAACATGTTAAAGGAATTGTCATTGCACCAAATGAGTGGTCTCTGGATCAAAATGATCGCATTTTAATATTTTAAATACAATTTAAATTAAGTAACATATTAAATGATTTATCCTTCTATCAAACACGAATGTTCCCTGGATCAAATGTCCTATTTTAATTATGTAATTACTTTATATTTATTTCTAACGGGTGCAGCGGAGCGCACGGGTACGGCTAGTTCAAAATAATTGTGCAAAAAAGATCAAATTAATAAGGTTTACCGAAACAAAAAGTTATATAATTTGTTTCTTGGAGTTTTATTACTTTCATTCCATCTTACCGCACTCTAGATATGCTTATGTGAGTAAATCATTAGACGTAGGTATTTTTATATTTTTCTATATAGACTTTTAACACTTGTTATATATAACTGATTACATTTCCTACTTCTTTACTATGTAAATCTTTTACTTGAGCTGCTCTGTTAGGGTACGTACACGTTGGAGCGACGATAAACGATGAAAGAAGCAGCGATGCTATATCAGAGAGAATTGAAGCATGCATTGTTATTGAGGTGTGCATATTGGAGTAACGATAAAAGCGAAGATACACGATAAAAGAAGCAGCGATGCTATATCAGAGGGAATTGAAGCATGTATTGTTATTGAGGTGTGCACATTGGAGTAACGATAAAAGCGAAGATACACGATAAAAGAAGCAGCGATGCTATATCAGAGGGAATTGAAGCATGCATTGTTATTGAGGTGTGCATATTGGAGTAACGATAAAAGCGAAGATACACGATAAAAGAAGCAGCGATGCTATATCAGAGGGAATTGAAGCATGCATTGTTATTGAGGTGTGCATATTGGAGTAACGATAAAAGCGAAGATACACGATGAAAGAAGCAGCGATGCTATATCAGAGGGAATTGAAGCATGCATTGTTATTGAGGTGTGCATATTGGAGTAACGATAAAAGCGAAGATACACGATAAAAGAAGCAGCGATGCTATATCAGAGGGAATTGAAGCATGTATTGTTATTGAGGTGTGCACATTGGAGTAACGATAAAAGCGAAGATACACGATAAAAGAAGCAGCGATGCTATATCAGAGGGAATTGAAGCATGCATTGTTATTGAGGTGTGCATATTGGAGTAACGATAAAAGCGAAGATACACGATAAAAGAAGCAGCGATGCTATATCAGAGGGAATTGAAGCATGCATTGTTATTGAGGTGTGCATATTGGAGTAACGATAAAAGCGAAGATGCACGATAAAAGAAGCAGCGATGCTATATCAGAGAGAATTGAAGCATGCATTGTTATTGAGGTGTGCATATTGGAGTAACGATAAAAGCGAAGATACACGATAAAAGAAGCAGCGATGCTATATCAGAGGGAATTGAAGCATGCATTGTTATTGAGGTGTGCATATTGGAGTAACGATAAAAGCGAAGATACACGATAAAAGAAGCAGCGATGCTATATCAGAGAGAATTGAAGCATGCATTGTTATTGAGGTGTGCATATTGGAGTAACGATAAAAGCGAAGATACACGATAAAAGAAGCAGCGATGCTATATCAGAGGGAATTGAAGCATGCATTGTTATTGAGGTGTGCATATTGGAGTAACGATAAAAGTGAAGATACACGATAAAAGAAGCAGCGATGCTATATCAGAGAGAATTGAAGCATGCATTGTCATTGAGGTGTGCATATTGGAGTAACGATAAAAGCGAAGAAAAAGAAAAGTTCCATTTTCTTCACTCTTGTCGTTCATGTGATCTCTGATTAAGATAATCTTAATCTGTATAATTACCGGTGGTTATCAATATATCCGAATATTAATCTAATTATTATTATTTCGGCATATTAAATTAATTATCGTAGATATTGGCAAATTGATCAGTTGTGTATTTATTCGTCATATGTTATGTGATCACAAGAACCAATCACAACACAACGAATTTATACTATCTTTGGGATGAGAAACGGGTTTAATTTTGTACGTATTTAAGTTACATTAACCTTGAACCTAGCAGCTGATATTTCCTATATATCTTCTCTCATTAAGTGGATGCATAGAATATCTTCTGCTGATAAATCAAAATGTTCGCTTCCCGCGACCTCGTTGCTCCGATATAAACACTTGATTCTTTGATAATACCAAAGCGTCGCTAGATCATTTCTCTTATCGTTTATCGTTGCTCCAACGTGTACTTACCCTAACCCGTAGGTTCTTATAATCTACACCAAATGATGACTATGAAAAATGCAAAATTAGAATCCGTATATGCTATAGAATAAAATATCGAGGTCATCAACAAACGCAGCATTATTGAAATATTTTAATGGAACCTATTTATGATTGAAAACAAACGTTTGAGAATTACAATGGGCATGAGGAAGAATAGAAGAATGTACCGTAAGATAGTGATACTTGAAACACTTTTAACAGTAATCATTTGAAGTGGTGTGGCAACACTGCTTTTAAATTCCTTCTAATTGTTTTGTGGTCAACTTGTAGACCGAAGCCAGAAAGATCATTGCTCATCATCATATTATCATAATGTAAGTGATTTTAAATGGGTATAATTACAAAGGTAATATTTTGATATTTGATATATTTATTTCTACAACTCTCATTTGGTAATGGGTCGCCACCACATCTCTGTATTCGTGCTCCCCATTACCTTCTAATTACAATAAACTTTCATTGGCGTGTGCAGTCATCTTGCTTTACCTTTGTTACCTCTGTTACTATAATACATACTCTCAATTTGCTTTCTAACCTCTCCCCTTACTTCCTATCGTCTAAAATTTCCCTAATTTTGAACTAACTTTTACTAACACTATTTAATCATCCCATTCACTTTCATCACTAATTTACAATCAGTTCTACCTCTCCTCACTTCTATCATCATTCTTATCCCCTATTTCTTCATTAAACAGTGAATCACATGTTTATTTTGTTAACTGTTCCCTTTCACCCCGATAAATTTTCCGTTTGCCACTATTTTTGTAAGTAAATTCAACATTCATTTGTAAACTTACATTAAAATACTTGCTGTCTTCCTATCATTTCAATTTCCCTGATTGTACACTAACTTAGTCGACACTCCAATATTAGTAACATACAAAGGTAATAAGTAACTAAAATCATAGCTTATGAAACTTCTAGTATAGAGCATAAACTACCTATATGGTTGAAAATAATAAAACTTGTAATCAAATTTAACCTCACTTATTGTAATACTTACTCCAAAGGCCACACCTAGTTCTCTGTAATACTCGTATTCATTCTGCAATTATCAGGATCATTTATAGTGGATTAATATGGGTTTCAAGTTACCCGATAGGTTTCCAATTAACCCGTAGTGAAAATATTACCTCATTTTCAGTTCCATTTGATTAACGCATAGTGAGATTTCTGGTTTCATTCTAGGTTAAAAGTATAAGAAGCTGCTAGGGGCTAGATCATATATGAATTCCTCAGATGAAACTCTTCAAAGAGCTAAAATTGTGAGCGTTAATGGGGATGAGTTTCAACGTTCATTCATATGACAATCAACGGAAGCTTATAACATTTAAATTTTCCAGAAGAAAATGATTAGTATTTCATGAAAATTCAAGACATTATGTGTACAGTAAAAGCATTGTTTGTAAGAAGTTTTTCACAAAAATAGTAGTTTTCAGTGAAATGTCAATTTTTCAACATAATTTTCCTATTTTCAAAAATCCATCTGTCGTCAGTTTTGAGAACTAGCTAATTGCATTTCAGAATAAAAAAAAACACACACTACAGTAAACAATATTACACGAAGGCCATGATCTGCAAGAATGCTGACATATTCAGAGCTCAAATTAAATTTATTGGTTACTAAAAACTTAACTTACTAAAAATAATTTACAGATTCGATTCTGTGGTGTGTAATTTTCTGGGTACAGCTGTGTATTGGATATTAAAAACTACAAAACTTGAGGTGGTTTGATGACATTATTACCATTAGAAATGAAATATTATTGTAGTTAATGCCATGATGTGACTATTTTTCATTAATTATACATATTGATGATATGAAAGTGAAACGTTTTGGGGTTATATATGTAGATGTAGAGAATAACTTAAATTAGATTTTGATTTCTATATTTTACTGAGTGGAGGCTATGATGTTTGGAGCAAGAGGAACGATACCCAACTTCTCTTCTCAATTCTGTAAGACCCTAGGACTGCACAAATCTTTTCTGAATGAACTGGCCCTCCTCATAATTAAAGAGTCAGTCAAACTTTCACGGAACCACGTATATGGACTCTAATTCAGTGTATGGAAAAAATTGACGCACCATTATCATTTTTCTTTTTCCTTCTTAGCTTTCATTGATCCTTTACTTGAATTTTTTTTCTTCTGCAAACTGCCATTGTTTGTTTGTGTATTTGTTTGCCTTTTTTCTTACTCTTTTAGCTCTCATCTTCTATTTTGTTCTTGTATTGTTTTGTATGTTTTGTCTAATGGCAGCCTCTAATTTGAGGAAGCTCTGATAAATAAATAAGTAGTATATGTTACTGAAAGCTATAAAACTTTCGTAAGATAATAATATTATTAAAAATCAAATATTTTTATAGCTATTAATCAAGTGGAGTTGGATTTTTTTATATATTTAATGGCGGTGTGGTGTAGATATTTATATGCGTGGTTCTCTTCAGTATTGGCTCGAGAGAGTGTATGTTTCATTATTATGGAAGCAAATAACTTTCAGAATATCTGGTATTCTTCATTGAAAATAAATCTGAAAAATGTTTATTTGAACGTCTAACGAACTTAGTTTGCAGGATTTTCTGCACAAGCCACTAATAGTTTATAATTTTCTCATTTGTAATAACTTAATTTTTACATTTTATACCAAATGTTCTCTGAAAATATTAATGTGTAGGCCACTACTGAAAAAAAATATTTTGTAACATTTCTTAATTAATTTTATTAATTATTTTTTGTATCAATTATCCCATTCGATTTCTAACTTGGAAAACCATTCACGTTTCAAGTACCACCGCCCTATGGGGTAACATGAAACTCCCATAAAAACTAAAAATTCAGTCTGCAAACCTAATTGAATGAGGTGTTGCACCACCAGTGCTTTCAACGCTATGCCACTGTCTTATATGTACCACTAGATCAAAATCATACAAAAATTAAAAACACCATGGTAAATTAAATTTTGAAAGTATTTCAAGTAACCCCAATTTACGCTACCTTGTTATGTAGATAAGGATAGAAAAATTATCCTATGTTTAAATAGCTCTAATGTAAACTTGCAGTTTTGTTGATAGCCCTTCTGGCATGAAATATTTTTAATTTCACTGCATGTAGGCCTAAGTGTATTAGTACTAGTATTTATTTATTTAACCTGGTAGAGATAAAGCCGTCAGGCCTTGTCTGCCCCTCTACCAGAGATTCCAACAATAATATGAATAATAAAATTACAATTAGAATTAAATTTATAATTAAAATTACAAATAAAATTACAATTAGTATTAAATTTACAATTACAATTACAATAAAAATCAAAGTACGAAAAGATTACCTGACTAATGAAAGCTAGATATTTATCATAGAAAAACAAAGAATATTTTATATTTACTGAATTGAAAATTAAACTAGAATAACAAAATTATATAGTGATGAAATGACTGTATATTGAAATATTTTGTGATAGATTAAGGAAACTATTTACAAGAAATCAATTACTGACCAAGTGCCTAGTAAGTTTGCGTTTGAATTCAATTTTATTTCGACAGTCCCTGATGCTAGCAGGTAGCGAATTCCAGAGTCTTGGCAGGGCTATTGTGAAAGAGGATGAGTATGAGGAGGTGCGATGGGATGGTATTGTTAGTATTGTTTCATGACGAGACCGTGTGTTCAGATTATGGTGGGAAGAAAGGTAAGTGAAGCGAGACGACAGGTACGAAGGAATAGAAGAGTTCAAGATTTCGACGAGAAAGAGAAGTGAATGTAAATTTCTTTTCTTATCTAGTTTAAGCCAACCTATTGTTTTTTTATTATCCAATTTAATAAACCCTATTTCACCCTGAGGTATATTAGGGTTATAGTTGGTATCAAAATACATATTTTATAAGCAATTAACAATAATAAAATTATAATACAAAATTGTGGTCAAGGTTACAATTCACATGAATTATGTACAAGAATGCACCTTAATGAAAGAATGGGTCGTTTCATAAAGCCTCAAGGCATGTCTCTATATTTATATCTAATGGTTATAGGAAGAAATATATATATATATATATATATATATATATATATATATATATATATATATATTTAATAGCTATTAAACATGTTATTTTAGAAGCAATAAATAGCTATACTAAGAGATGGCTTAAAATTTACGAATTAAATACATTATTTAGTAACAACAATTGGCAATAATCAGGTATTACAAGAAATGGCTCAAAATTAGAAATCAAATGCCCAATTAAAATAAAAATTTAAAACCAATAGTACAATATTATAGTATGCGAAATTGAAGACTTACAGTTTCATTATAGTTGATTAGAACTAATACGATTTTTTCCCCCCAGGAATAATTTAACATTTTACAGTTTTACGAATATTCTATTCAAGAAGGACATGAAATGCTTATATGATTTGGAGTTGGTAAGTATATTGGTTAACGGTTTGGTAAATGTATAATTTAAAGTGTTCAGTAACAACTCAAGCTCGTATCTTTCACGGCAAAAGACTGGACAATCATATAATACATGTTTGACATCTTGAGATTCCTCCCCACAAATGCAAGTTGCATCGTCTTTAATATGGAATCTATTTAAGTATTCCCCGAATTTTCCATGCCCAGTCAAAAACTGTGTCAGTACGAAATTTGGCGTTATTACTTTACATTTATTACGATCATAGACCATTGGAAAATACAGCTCTTTTGTAAGAATTCCCTTATCACTATTGACCCATCTTTCGTTCCATTCTTGCATATAATGTTCTTTGGCTACTTTTTTGATATATGATATCGGACACAAATTGTACGACAGTGGCACATCAGAGTTGGCTGCCATCTTTGCCAATTCATCGGCTCTCTCATTTCCAACTATCCCAGTATGCCCTCTGACCCAAGTTATACAAATATGAACGGCACTTTTCATTATTAAAGTTCTTATCTCTGAGGCTATAATGTTAGTGTTATATTTATCGTTAATTGATATTACTGCGGACTGCGAGCCACTGTGAACCCAGCGCTGTAACCAGACTGACTGCACCATTTGATTGCTTGACAAAGCTAATAGTTCCGCCTGAAACACGGAGCACTCTGAGGAGAATCTGAAGATGGCTGAGGCGTGTTCGTTGTCGTTCCTGTAGGCAACAAACCTATTATTTCCAGGGATGGGGTTGTGAGGCCAGAATTACGTATTAGAGTTGTTTACTTTGATGATACGGGGAAAGCTTAAATATTGAATTTAGACTCCCGCCTCTGTTCATTTTTATATCTTCGCTATCCATTCTGCAAAATATATATGACTTATTTTACCGACTTAATTCTACAGAAACATTTGACTACCTGGCTCCGATTTGCTTCCACGCCTGCGAGACCTTCTTGCTGATGGAAGACATGTCAACTGCAGGGTTCAAGATGGCTGATCGGAAAGGGGGCATGAACCTGGAGCAGTGCTCACTGGTGATACGCAGCATTGCCCGCTTCCACGCGTCCTCCGTCATTCTACAAGAGAGGGAACCGGAATCACTGAAAGCGTTCCAGGTCAGCCTGTTTCACGAGCCCAGCATCGAAGTCAAGTGGCCGGAGTTTTTCACAGGTTAGCATTGTCAGACTTTCTGGTCAGAGTAGATGTAAGCATGGATAAAGATATAATATGATGCGAAACTTACTGAGTTTCCCGTAACACATACTAGAGGCGCTGTTGTAGAAATTCATCTTGCTGCCACCTGTTGGGGGAGGGGCGTTATTACATCTAGCAGCGCACCAAGTAGCGAAAAGAGTAACTAATTACTCTATGCATTTAAGATCGCACCTGGTGACGAAAATGTAAAACTGTGCAGAAAGTATTCCGTCCCACCCTCATCGATATTCAAAACATTGACATTTTCATTCCTCACAGCATCTTCTACTGAAAATTCTTACCGGAGCCAACAGGAAGATAAAAGAGACGATCTATTTTACACTACCCAATTAAAATATAACCAGACAGAGACAAAAAATAAAGCAAAATGTTAGATAATTGGGATTGTATTCTTTGGGTATTTATTGTACAGCGCAATGGAAAAGTCTGCAAGAACTACTTAGATAGTTCAATTTATTATATTACTATTACTTTACATTACATTCAACAACACTATTTTTACAATGTCCATAAACATCACTGTTTAACATGTACTGCTTATACACACGTAGTATCACTTTATGTTCACTTATTAGCAAGTTTCTGTCTGCCATCTTGTCTCTTCGAACAATATCTCGAACGGATAAATAGAGAACTGGGTAATGTACCCAACACGTAGTTCTAATGTTCACCACCTACGACGTTGGGCGCTTATCATCTTATTTCAGCCCCCCGCCGCCAGATGGTGCTGACCGCAGTTTAGCATCCTATTATATATTTATCCATGGTATAAGTTTCCAGAGTGTAATGAAACTGTTCGTGTATTTTATTGTGCAAAATGGGAACAACTCTCCGGTTATTCTTCTCCTAAAGTAAAATAGGCCTGTTTCCCCATTATTTCAAAATATGTTTTAATGTTGAACGTACACCAATATTGCCTGCATTGAACCTTGATATCTGCAAGAGATTCTTCTGCAGGCAGTTTAATCGTGCTTGTGTACGAGCATAGAATGAACGTTAAGTTTTGTGTGAGTTTGAGAAAAATGATACTGAAACAATTGTAAGGAAGCAAGCGTACGGGCATAATAGGCCTATATACCTTTATCTTGTGCACGCGTTTCTGAACGGCATGATAGTTTTGTGAAGGTGGATGGAGAATAAAATATGTTGCGAAATCGGCCGTGCTCCGTTATTTACAAAATCACTGAACCAATGTTAAGTATTGGGTAAATAAATAGATTAATAAGTGAATAAACACATATGTAAATAAGCGAATAATTGATTAAGTAAATAAATGAATAATTGAATAAATAAATAAATTATTAATTAAATAAGTGAATGAATTAATACTTGATTAAGTAAATAAGTAAATAAATGAATAAATGAATAAGTAAATTAATTATTAATTACATAAGTGAATGAATTAATAATTGAATAAGTAAATAAATGAATAATTGAATAAGTAAATTAATTATTAATAAATAAGTGAATGAATTAATAATTGAATAAGTAAATTAATTATTAATAAATAAGTGAATGAATTAATAATTGAATAAGTAAATAAATGAATAATTAAATAAATAAGTGAATAAATAAATAAATAAATATTTGAATAAGTAAATAAATGATTAATTAAATAAATAAGTGAATAATTGAATAAGTAAATAAATGAATAATTGAATAAGTGAAGAAGTAAATAAATGATAATTGAATAAGAAAATAAATAAATAAGTAAGTATATAAAAGAATAATTGAATAATTAAATAAATATGATTGAATAAGTAAGTATATAAAAGAATAATTGAATTATTAAATAAATAAATAAATGAATAAGTAAGTATATAAAAGAACAATTGAATAATTACATAAATTAATTATTGAATAAGTATATAAAAGAATAATTGAATAATTAAATAAATGAATAAATGAGTAAATACATAAATGAATAATGAAATAAGTAAAGAAATGAAGAATTGAGTAAATAAGTAAATGCATAATTGAATAAGTAAGTAAATGAATAATTAAATAAGTAAATAAATGAATAACTAAATATATAAAAGAATAATTGAGTAATTAAATAAATTAACAAGTGAATAATTAAATAAATTAACAAGTGAATAATTAAATAAATGAATAATTCAATAATTATATAAATGAATAATTGAATAAGTATATAAAAGAATAATTGAATAATTAAATAAGTGAATAATTAAATAATTAAATAAAGGAATAATTAATAAATAAATGAATAATTGAATAAGTATATGAATAATTGAACAAGTAAATATGTGAATAATTGGATAAGCAAATAAATGAATAAGGTAATTGAATAAGTGAATAAGGAATAAACTAATAATTGAATGATTGAATAAGTAAATAAATGAATAATTGAATTATTTGAATAAATGGATAAGTAAATAAATGAACAGGGTAATTGAATAAGTGAATAAGTAAGTAAATTAATATTTGAATAAATGAATAAGTAAATAAATTAATAATTGAATAAGTAGATAAATGAATAATTGAATGAATAGAAATTCATAAACGGTAATAAATGAGTAAGTGTGCAAGGAAGTAAATGAGGAAGAAATAAATAACTGAAAAGTCAACATGAAAGTGAATAATTAAATAACTAAGTACGTAAATAAAAATAAGTTACTAAAGTTTGTAAGTGAATAAGTAACTTATAATTGAATAGGAGAAAATATATATATAGTGAAGTAAGTAAACGAATAAACAATCAAGTAAATAAAGAGATAAATGCCCTCAGATTTTCACCTTTTCTATTCTCTATCCAACAATCTTCAAGGAGACTTCTTTGATGACGAAGTTGCTTCAGAAACTTGGCTTGACGACATCTTTAACTGCAAACCAGCAGAGTTCTTCAGGCGCAGAATTGAAAAACTATCCCCATCGTTGGCAGAATGTCTTGTAGGAGAATATATTACTCATTAATTTCTGTCTTCTAGTTATCTCAAATAAAAACTTCAGTCACAGCGAAAGGACGCTACGAACTTTCCAATAATACACCATCAGTAACTCAAAGTGAAAATCCTTAGGATACCCTTGGTATAGGGTCACCAACGTCTTATTACTGACTAGCCGTAACCGTGCGCTCCGCTGCACCCGTTAGAAATAAATATAAAGTAATTACATAATTAAAATAGGACATTTGATCCAGGGAACATTCGTGTTTGATAGAAGGATAAATCGTTTAATATGTTACTTAATTTAAATTATATTTAAAAAATTAAAATGGAATCATTTTGGTCCAGAGAGCACTCATTTGGTGCAATGACAATTCCTTCAACATGTTTCTTAATTTTTATTACATGCAACCATAGTTAATGATCATTGACATCATTTACATTTAATGTGTATACTTTATTTTACTTGCTATATGTTTCCATTGAATTATGGTAATAACTTAATTTTAACTCTTGTTTTCTACGTATTCAGTAAATGGCGCTTGGCCCACTATGGTTCTGAACCCTTCAAATAACTTAAATAACTTATATTATATTATATTATATTATATTATATTATATTATATTATATTATATTATATTATATTATATTATATTATATTATATTATATTATATTATATTATATTATATTATATAAAAAGTGTGTTGATAACGGATGTACCCCGATAAGTAAGTTTTCAGTTTGTTATGGGGGCTCTTGAATCTCAGGAGGAACAACTTTTATTTTACAACAGGGCAACATAATCTGCTTGGCTCATTACCCAAATTTTTTGCATTGCATTTAAAGCATATGTATTTTATGTATTTTAGCTCGATTCAATTGAGCATAGTTAAAATTTGGATTATAAAATAATGAAATGCTAAGCTAACGTATTATTACTGCATACTAAATCAATACACTCTTGTGGATCGTTAATTCTCTGAGATAAAAATGAATATGTTCATAAACATTATTTTAAGAAATACAGGAAACGAATACACAGAATAGCCTATCAAGTTTTCTGTGCAGAAGAAGCTATTTTAATCTTACCTGTCCTCAATTCACTCAGAGGTTACTGTAATAACATTATAGCATTATGTCCATACAGAGAAACTACACTTTCCAATGGTGAAATAATAATTAATTATACAAATCGGTTAATTTAGCTTCCGATATTGCTTCATACGAACACAGAAACATTTTCTGTAGGCTATGATTCATAGCTTTCGATTGTTGTTGACCAAGGCCCCTTATAGACGAAGTCATTTGTTTAATTCATTACACGGCCTTAGATGGCAGTTATTTTAATTTTAAAACTCATTTATCTCATTAAATATCAGTCCTATCAAAATTTTTCAAAGAATAAACCTTATCGGAAATGATTTGTAAAGAAATTGTTGTTATGTAACATTTTTCACAAAAATCAATAATAAGCGAGATATTTCGATTTATTTAATTCAGGCCTCCTTATAACCCCCCTTTTAAATAAAGTATTTTGAATGCCATATAGCCTAAAATCTAAGTTACAACGAACTTAATTTATATTCCAATTTTCATATAAATCGGTTCAGCCATTATAGCGTGAAAAGGTAACAAACATACAGACAGACATACAAACAGAAATGTCAAAAATGCGATTTTCGGTTTCAGGATGGTTAATTATATATGTTAGGACCAATTATTTTTGGAAAATCGAAAATTACCAGAAAAATTTCGGCTACAGATTTATTATTAGTATAGATTGGAGATGAAGTCGTTGCTATCGCTACAAACAGCAAACATAACGAGCTCAGTAGTTCGGACTCCTTCCGTCGGCAATCGGAACTTGGCTGGCCTATAAACACACGATCCCGTGATGTGATTTTAACAGAGCTGGTGCTTTTTCCCTAGGGTTGACGGAAACCGTAGCCGAGGAAGTGGCTTCCTGGTCCGCGGAGTGGCAACCGTACGCGGAGAAGCTACGGCGCCTGGCTCCAAAGGAGCTGAGGCAGGTGCAGCAGGTTTTGCGGCGTGATGATGACGAGTTCAACGTGCTGACCCATGGCGACCTTTGGGTGAACAACATCCTGGTGACAGATGACGCGAGAGCTGTGCGTTTCGTGGACTACCAGCTGGCCTACTGGGGGTCACCAGCCATCGACCTGCACTACTTCCTCAACACCAGCGTCAATCTGCACGTGCGGGAGAACCATATGGACACGCTGATCCAGGTAGCGAGGAAGTTCACACTAATTTTGACATGTGCTTGGGGATACGCGCCAAAGAAAATTACTTATTAAAAGTTCAAGTCTTTCAGGACAAAATTTTACGACTATACTTCGTTCCATAATGTCTGGCAGGCGACGTAAACATTGACGACAGAGGAGGAGACAAGTATGTATTTATTCACACTGCAATGGGTATATACCCGGTGGTAGTGGTAACTAAATACACTCAATAAAACAATAATAAACTTATTAATTAAAAATACAATTAATAATAATACTAATAATTAATACTAATAATAATAATAATAATAATAATAATAATAATAATAATAATAATAATAATAAGAACAGGGAATATCCTAAATTAAATGGAGCACGATCACTTAAAATAACATTTAAAATAAATCTAATTTGTATCTCAAACCTAAGTTCGAACTAAAACCCACGAGTATGATATGTTCATATCTGCACAAGTACCTTTCAACACTACACTCATTTCGCTGTCAACTCACTCACTGCACTGGAACTATGACACATTTCACTGATTCTATCCTGATTTCACTAACACTTCAAAAACATTTCACTCTTCAAATACTTTGCACTGCCACTATAAACTATAAAGCTTCACTGACAGGAACACGTTTCACTTACACAACACACTTCACTGACACAACACACTTCACTGACACAACATAATTCTTCACTGATACAACACTTCAATAAGAAAATATCATTTACACCCTTTAAATACTTTATTACCGTCTATTAGTAAAGTCCTTAAGCCTATTTTTAAGTACATTTTTGGTTGTTGGTAAAGCCTTTAGTAAGTCTGTGAGGGTCACGTAAGAACAGTTACTAAACAGCAAATATTGTCGTCTTGTCAGTGTTACCAACTGTTACCAGATATCTTAGTACTGAATTACTTACAGCGTATTCCGAATCTCACCGGACCGGTGGACAACAATGACGTCACGCTGCAGCGAAATAGGAACAAAACTGCTGGAAGGATGGATACTGTTACTGCACAAAAGGCAGTTCGTATTATAACAATGTCACCACCCAGACTATCATGTAGATCTCTTTTCAAAAATGAAAAGATTATGACAGTCTACAATCTATATATTTTTTGAACTTTTAATGTATGTAAACAAGAATATTACTAATTATACAAGTATAGTAGATCTGCATCGCTATGAAACAAGAAATAATTATCAATTAAATGTACCACAAGTCAGGTTGCAAAAAACACAATCAAGCTATGTAATTACTGCAATAAAAGTAATATGCGTTACAAGAGCGGTATGTTGATGTTTTCATGTTCGAGGAAAAGATTGAAAAAGCGATACGTAGTTGAGCTTTTTTAATTTCCGAGAACATGAAAACAAACATAGCGCTCGTGTATC